>NC_142672.1:31262585-31392585 GCF_964200805.1 Pocillopora damicornis | reverse complement strand
AATTATGTAGGTAACAAAACATTTTCACTCACTTGTTGGTGGCAAATACCATAATGCAAGTAATGTGGTGGTTAATAGGACAAACTGAAACAAGGCAAAATAGAATTGTTAAAATATTAGTTTCTGGTTAATTACCACCTCTTTCACTTGGAAAAGGTTTTTAACATCGGCTCTTACATTTAAAGACACCAAACTGTTTAGTTGGCCACTGATGTCTTTTAGAGAGGCACAGCCATTATTGCACTGACCAAGTTACTAGTAGCGCTGGGAACGGATGTTATTTATTTAGTGTCAATCACCAGCTAATTTATCGAACAATTTTGTAAAGACAGGGAAGCCTTGAACTTGAAACACGAAAGCATATGTATGTATTGTTAGTCTGTAAAGATGACTCGTACATAAAAAAAGTAAAACATCTGACGCGATAACAAAAACAGACAGCCTTGTCTAACGAAGTACAATGAATGTTTCTCCATCGGCTTTTAAAAGTATACACTCTCATGACGAACACATTCTTACTAAAACACATTCGTTACCATGGAACTTTGCTTTACTAAGGGTGATTTGGGTATTCATACTTCTGAAAGGGGAAGAAGTCTTTAAAGTCTTCTTTTGTTTTGTTTTTTTTCTTTCTGAGACTGAAAAAACCTTTAAAAAATAACAAAACTAGCCAACAGAATGTAAAATGGCGGCGGGCAAGATAATACTTTCCCCCTTAAGTAGACAGAATAGATCATAGCGCTCTTATTTGTAATTAATGAGGTCAAGTTAGCTTTTTTTTCACGCGAAATTATGTAAAATCTCTTTTAGAAGCGCTGTGCTAGAGTCAGAGCGGAGTAAATTCAATTGTTTTTGTCTTAGAAATTTCGCGTAAAAAGGAATCTTTAGTATAATGCCATTCATAGGACAAAGGCATCACAAAATTGAAAGAAAATGCACCGTCTATTGAAAAAAACCTCCGTGAAGGAATAGTGATAAACCGGCTGAAGAAGACTAGTAGTGTGTATCGAGATATTGTGATCCACGTCTTAAGTGACTAAATTTAGAGGCGAACGGTAATACTTTAATGTCATCTTTGATACGGTGGTAATCTTCCTTCACAAACTGTCTATGATGAAATCATCACGTCAAAATCGGCAATTTTACGCTCGCATCGGATGATAATTTAGAAAAGATTGTTGGAACTGCGTTTATGATAAGTTCAATGTAATATGTAAGCTTATAAGGTTAAAAATTGTTCTTCTTACCGCAATACACAGAATAGCTTTCATCTTCTTTTCGGTCGATTCTCTGTCTCTACAGGCCGTGAAAATCAAATTCAATAGCGAGTCAGTCGAATGTACTAACTAACTGCCGTAAAAAGAAATCTCAACTTACTGACCGTTTCTATGGTGACATATCAATCTTAGCAGTCATATCTGTCTGTTGGGGCAAATCGACGTGAACTAACTAAGTTTACAACTCAACACCAGAGGAGGAGCGTTGAGTAGTGGAGCTGAGTTGCTATTAAAGGCAAGGCCATACTAAGTAAACGGTTGCTTCCTGCGGAAGGCGATCAAGAATCGCAAATTATTTTTGGATTTTTACAAAAGTTATTTAAAAATACATCAAAAGGATAACTTGAAAAATGAAGATTTTTATATTGATTCAAAAAATATGTCGAGATCGTCTGTTATCGGGTTCTGTATCTGAGTGCGGAAAGAAGTGAATAACAATCTTACATGTAGAGCGTAAGCCTTCAAAACTCGGGTCGACAGTGTATTTCATTTTCTCTTTGATATTTTTCGTCTCTGCTCGCGTCATAATTTCGCCAATTTTGGCGCTTGGTATGTTAACAAAACATTGTTTGTTTCTTCTGTCGCTACCTGCCTGGCCGGCTGGTTTTGTTCATCGTTAGCTTGTTCCCAAATTTAACTTTCTATCTCCGTGGAAGGGAGCAAGGCTGGCGCAGTGGTGAGAGCTTTTGTCATCCACCACTGTAGCCCGGGTTTGATTCCCGGACCTGGTGTCATTTGTAGGTTTGTTGTTGGTTCTCGTCCTAGCACCGACGATTTTTCTCTGGGTTCCTACCAACATTCCAAATTTCAGTTCGACCTGGACAAGAAGAACCACTTCCTAGAGACCTTGTGGAATACTCACCACTAGATTCCCATTATTACTATTATTATTATTGTTATTATTAATCTTTAATGTTACTTATAGGTTGCTCCGATTAATTGCAGCCGACGGCCCGTTTTCAAGTTCGTTCTTTGGTTTCATGCAAGACCTTTGGGTCAAAACAAAAAAAAAAATTAGAGAGAAGCCGGAGAAATGGTCGGCCATGGCACAAATTGGTCGATAGCGTGACACCGGTACTCCTTTCATCCGTAATCTGATAAAGCACGCTTTTCCAGCCAATAAGAACGTGTGTTACATAGAAACTTTATTAGGTAGCCAATGAAATACCTCAATGAAATCCAGCAGAGGGCTTTTTGAAAAAGTTTGCAAGTCCGACTCTAAACAAAGCTGCAAATGATTAAATGATCCATAATACGCAATGGGAAATTGTATCAAGTGAATTGATGAATAAGCATACAACGACAGTTGTGTCGCAAAACCAGTCGAGTCAGTAGAGTGATTGAATTGGTAGATATTTTGAACCGCAATAGATATTGTTTACAATAAGGATGTGTGTGAAGTTTTGTCACGTACCCAATGTTGTCGATCGTATTTTCGTGCCGAGTTAATTAAAATGATATTACAAGGTTTTACGTCTTGCCAATTTAGAATGTAGCTTGAAAAACTTTTGGACATAGATTACTCGATAATTAGTTGGACAGAAGCAAGTATTGTACAGAAGGAATGACAGCGAGACGAGCAAAACTTGCACATTGTTTTCGCAAACTTTCGGATTAATTCATTGTCAAAATTTGAGTGACTTTTAATAGTGGTGTTAGTGGCAATTTGTTTTTTTCGGCTGAATATTCGAGGCCGGAAAAATTTATTGGCTCAGTCTCTATTGTGGATGCATATATCTACACAGCATTGCAATCGAGTTAGAATTCTCCAAAAAAAAAGTACTGTGGCTAGTATTTTCGTAAGTGACAGACTCAAAAATGTGTTATAGCTGTGTGTTTCAGTAAAGTTCGTGAAAACACGAGACAAGACTCTAAAGAAACAGAAAATGTATTACTGAGACAGAAACTTTCGTCCTACCTTGGGTAAGAAGATGACAGTTAGCTTCATCATCAGTGCAGTGACGTTTTGCGAACAAGAAAGGTGATCGAGCCGAAAGTCTCTCATTGATAAGCCTTTCTTTTCATTCATGGCACAAACATACAATCACCTTCGGCGTAATTCAAACATGTGTATATGCCATATTTAACTCATGAAACTTTCGAATAATGTCGAACGCAAACTTAAGCTTCCAGGAAGAAATATGAAAGATGCTGAAAAATTACAAAGAGGCAACCAAAAGTCTGAACAAAATTGAACAAAAATTTCGGTATGCACCAACCTATAAGTAGTTATTTAATCCTGAACAAACTTGATCATTTTTTGTTGATTTGAAACTGTGCTATAGTTAAGATGTTTTTTCGTCTTGTCACGAGCGTGGGACAAAGGAAAATTCTGAGTCCCCATGAGGAATCGAACCTCAGACCTTCGGATTTGCGCTCTACCACTGAGCCACAAAGACTCTTCGGTGAGCGGGGTCTATTACGTAGTTCTAATGACACGCGTCCTGCATACCGCTGGGATCAGCTTGTCTTATTTTCATCGCAGTTCTCTTTAGAAAGTGACGCAGCCAGTTCACACCATTAGCAAAGGAGGGGTGATTTCCACGAAGATACAAGGCATTTATATTCAAGATATTACATTATTCTCACCACCTGGCTACTCTGTGCATGTTACGTTATTGTCAATATCGTATATTATTACCGAGTCGCAGAAATCATCGATTGCAGAAAATGTACTTTACCGTTTTACCGTATTCCCGGTAAAATGTCAGGGGATAATAGGCGTCAGTTAAAAAAGCAATGGAGGTGCTGAATCTTTGCCAGAAAAATCCTGCCTCGGTCGTCATACAAACCTCGCACACAGCTTTGGTACATTTTACGACGTACCAAGGTAAAACTGTTAAGAAAACTGGCATGTAAAACTTTGCCGCTTTATGAACATGTTTCTTAGCAATCGAGACGTTGCGGGCTTTTTCAAATTCAGCTTTTTCTCTTATTTGGGGTAATTGGACTGATTCATTCGGCGCAATTCTGGTTCTGTTCTTGAGTTTTCGGTATGTTAACCAGGTAACGAAAAGAAACACCACCCACGAAGAAGAGCAAAACAAGTGTATGAAGACATTGTAATAACTCTTTTCGTCGATTCCTGTGAAAGATAGACAGGAGACGAAGAAACAGAAGGTCACTGAGAGAATAGAAACGCCTAAGGTTGAGCGTTTTGTAACTTTTGCGCGGTGAAAATGAGGACATCTGTATGCAATACATCTCTCGATGCAGACAATTAAGTAAATAGCAAGCTTTGAAGCGATAAGGAAATCCGTTATCACTGATATGAAGCTTGGAAAATCGGATGATCCAGCGTTGTTGTTCACGCCTTGAAGAATCTCAGTGACTCCGAAATAAGGTAGTAGAACCATCCCTGCTAAAAGCGAAAGTGCTAAACCGACATGTTCGATACAGTGGATCGCTTTACGAGTCACATTCAACGGATTCCTCACAATTGCTATACCCATGATTAAACATCCTGCCGATGTTACTAACGCCAAAATTAGCGATAGTATGCCATTTGTCAGTAAAACTGAGGACAAGAACGACATTTCTCAGCTAAGCGAGATATTTTTAGCCTCTTCATCGAACCGTCATGATCAAATGTTGTAATTACTTGTTAGGGATCTTTATTGACAGTATGTAACCATCTGCTTATGGACATGACAGTGAGAACTGCGAGTTTGAAAAATTATTGAATATATTACATCTGTACATGCATGAAATTATGGATAGTAGCAAATATATTTTTTAATGTTTCCCGGTTGTTATTAATGGAGTGTCTATGAAATGTAATTAGTGCATAGGAAATTAACTTTTCCGACGAAAAGCCATCAAATACGACCTTTAACCAAAAAACTGATCAGGCAAATTTAATTATTAACAGTTCTATAGTTTTTCAAACGTTAACTCAACAAGCTACAAAAAAAAATTTCTTTTCTTTTCCTTAGCGGGAGATCTGTTTACATCGGGAGCTAAGTCAATCACTTGTCAAATCCAGGGTCCATTTTCAAAAGAGCTGAGAATATTTGCTTAGGAACGTATGGCGAGAGACTTTGAATTAGTTTTTCCATTTTTGAGGGATCTGTCTTTTTCTCGATGGAAAATATAACATTTACATAATTTTGACAGAGTATACTTACATTAATTCAAAATGTTTTATCAGCTTTCTTTCGGTAGGTGAAAGACTTTAAATTTGTTAAAATCATTTCGGCAAGGTATAAAAAGCTTGTGGCAAATGAACAGTTGCTGAACAACAATCGATTTTCTCTGTCAAAATTTTGAAAATAAATCATTTGAATGAACGTAGATGTAGCTTTAAATCATTGGTAGAAGCATACGCAGGCTTCTGATAAGAACAATTTTTGCATTGATCTTCATAATTATCATTTTCTTATGGTGAACCGAACTATGAAATCTCCTTTTTGGTAAATTTGGTTATTCAGTACCAAGATCTCTCTTTCCAGCGGATTCGGTGTCCGACTTTATGGAAGCAATTGACCAAAATCATCTGACTGATCGCTCTTTTTCTCAAACCCAGTAGTGACGGACATTTCTGGTGTTACTCAGATAGAAGAGCAATTTCTCTGACTTCAGAAAGCAATTTTTGTAGTTCACGATGAGTCAACATTGGACACCATGCTACTCACCCCAGTCTCTTGTTTAGTTCACTTTCAGTAAAACGAAATCGGGATACTCGGGAATACCCAAAACGCGGGGATACTTTGAGATTATTAAGTTTGGGGGGTATAATTATTATTTACCTCAACGTCAGGAAAATGTTTTTTTCTGTTGGCAAAGCGTTGCAGACTTCCCTTGCACACGAAAGTGAAGAAAGAATATAAGATATAATTTAGTGAGTTGTTCAATTTTAACAGGAATGGACAGAAAATGTGGCAATTCAGTCGATATGCATTCAGAAATGAGATGAATTCTCCTGTTTAATAATTCACAAAACAGGTACACTATTCAATGAAACAACTTAAACAACAAAGCAGGTACCAATTACTTAATTTTGCTCAAGTTCACTATGCAATACTTTCAAAACATAGCTAAGAACTCCTCCATACAAATGTAAAACTTCAATTCTCTCAATTTTTCCTCGCATTAATCTGAGTGAATTGTCCAACGAGAACAGAACAGTCAAGACCGACGTTTAAAATTTGGCCAATTTGAACTGAACTAAATAAGCGACCAACAGCAGAAAGTAAAAATCTCACAGTTATGAATTTTAGACGTTAAAATGTGATAACCATCATATCTTTTAAGATGTATTTAAGAGTGATTACTGATATAAAATTTGATAATGGAAGCTAAAGCTCTTTGTAATTTTCCTCGCAATATAAATAAAGAAAGTGTAATAAAATGTAATCCATTAATGGAAACAATTGAGCAAATGCTATTCCACAAGAAAAAACAGATTTGCTTTTGCTGGTCTATCGCTAGCGATGAGTCTCTAACAGTTTTGAATTATGAAAATGAAATCTCATAATTAACTGTCTTTAACCCTTTAACTCCCATGAATGACCAAGACTTAATTTCTCCTAACAATATCAATACAATATCATGCAAACAAGTGATGTGAATGAATAAAAATATCAATGAGGGGATTACCAGTTGATCCAATACCAAATTCTCCAAACTAACATCAGTAGAGCTATATGGCAGACAGTTAGGAGAATTACTAATGATATCTTTGGAGTTAAAGGGTTAAAGTGCGCAATAATATACAGGAAAAAATTACGCCCGTCTGATGGGCTGAAAACGAGTGCATTTTTCATGTAACACGAGTGCAAATTAAAAATAGCGCGCGCTGCCAAAATTTCGTCCGTCTTGACTTTGTATGATCGTTTTTCACGTAAATTATTAAAAAGTAACAGAATGATTTCTCGTACAATTTGGTGTTAATGAGCACGAGTAAATTTTTCAAGGACAATCATGTTGTTACCTCTACTAAATTGTATGCAAATCTTATCTGTAAATATTTTATTTTAGTTATCGTCTATTTAGCTTTCTTAATGGAAGGTCCTATGTGCATGAATTTTTTCATACAAATGTCAGAGAACAACTGATCATCGGAAACTAATGATCATCGTACGTGCATGCCCCCAATTAATTAGATCAGTTACCACATAAAATATACTTGACGGTATTGCTATATTTTCCGTTGAAAATCCTCCACACCGGGTAATAAACATCGGTAACAAAAGCCAGGGGTATAGTAATAAGCTGCGATAGAAACCCTGCCTTGTTTTCCAAACAAATTTTGCAAGCGATAGCCACGCATTTTATTATGTACCACGGAATAATTGAAATTACCAGAGGCATATAGTTTTTGGCGAGCTTTTGTAAATGCCTTTTAGCAGCCAATACGTTTCTGGCTCTTTCAAAATCAGCTTTTTCTCGTGCTTGGGGCAACGGGTTTGGTTCAGCTGGTGCTGTCCTGATGCTGTTTGCCCTGTTCTTGAGTTTTAGGTAGGTTAACCAGCTCACCAAAACGAACAAGAACCACGAACAAGTGCAACACACGTGGAGAGAGACGATGTAGTATATCTTTTCATCGATTCCTGAGAAAGACAAACACGAAAACAGGAAGAAAAATGTGACACACAAAAGAGAGGTAAAAAAAGTTGCTCGATTGGTAACTTTTGCTCGGTGAAATTGCGGGTGCACGTACGCCAGATGCCTTTCAATGTTGATGCCCAATTGCACTGCTAACTTGGAAGCGATCAAAAAATCCGTAAACAGTAAAACGACGCTAGGAAAATCAAGTGAATCTGAGTTACTTTTTACGCCTTGAAGAATCTCAGTTACGCCAAAATACGGAAGAAGAACTGTACCGACCAAGAAAGAAAGCACGAGACCAGTATCTTCGATGCTATGGAGGGGTTTTCTAATCACATTTAAAGGATTCCTCACAACTGCGATGATCATGATTGTACTTCCCACCAATGCCACTGAAGCAAAAACAAGTGAAATCGCTCCATTTACAAGCAAAACCGTGGCATGGAATCCCATGGCGAAGTGATTTTGTTTGACTGAAACCTTCAGTGCTTTTCAAGCCTCTAAATGTTTTTTTGAGAGTTCGGAGGCGATGTTTATTACCAAAATGGCATCTGCTGTAAGTTATGACAGTTTCAAAAAGCAGTATTTGGTGAAAATCTGAATATATTATGTCTATTTAAATAAAATACTCATTGCAAAGGTCTTTGAAATTTTTTCTTCGGTTAGCGAGACTTACAGTAGATCTAACGAGAAATTACTTGACACACAAAATCCAGTAGTCTGTATCCCTGAAACTTCAATCAATTAAATTACTGTCGAGATCACTATACCTTTTTCTGGGTGAATTTTAAATGTTTACATACGAAAAGAAAATACGTCAATCTGTGAAGCATAAGAAATAAATTCCTTAATGGAGACTTGAATTGACCAGAATCCGTTTGTGCAAATAAAACTCCATTTCAAACAAAAGTTTCATCTTTCCTTGGCCCTCATTATTTTCTATAAGAAGGTACAATTTGTGCTATAAATCAACCCAAGTCCATCCATTTTAACCTCCACATTCATTGCATCAACATCATGGCGATTCATGATGCAAATTTTGTAGCTGCAATAGCCATTTGAATAGCATTTGTAAGCCAGAAGATGGGAAAAACCACACTTGTTTAAAATTAAAAATGAAAAGCTTAGTAAACAAAGTATTGTCAGCTTCTGGAGCCTCGCGTCTGCAGTTTAATTTGTTTCTGGACACGAGGAAGTTTGTTATCTATTTTCACCATCAATGTTTCTTTCAAATTTATTTTGAATCTGCAACCAAAAGTAAAATAAAATGAAAGAAATGAGATAAAATGAATCAGATCAATGGAAAGGGTTATATTTATCCTGTGCAATGATGAACTGGCTAAGGTTTATCGACCTCCATAAGGAGATTATAAACTAATCGCTTGTCTCAATACAATAGTCCCTCCTAACAACCAGCAGGGGTCACACAATAATTTTATGTTTCGAATGTCATCTGCCCGTAAATCTAGTTAGTGGCGTATAGCATGTAAAATTCCATGTAAGGGATTCTCCCCACGGCGAGAGATGTAAAAAAAATAACGAACAATCATGGATTATCCATGCTTCGCTTTGAATGTTTCTTGTCTGTTTTACCAATATATTTAGTTTTATCACTAAATCAGAAGCAATATGATAATTTTTAGAACTGCGTCTGATGCCTTCGTCTTTCCCCCCAAGGTGGCTTTTGTTGAAAATACAAACGATCTATATCAATTCCAAAAGTCAAAAATGAATGTCCAGTCAAGGACCCTCTATGAACGATAACAAAAAGCGATGTGTTTTTCTTTTCTAAGTGGAATTAAGCTTCATGTTTTGATGGATTATTTCATCATTGTAAAGGGCCAATCCCTTTCACTAACCTGTTAAAAAATTATCTCCCAACATCTGTCTTAACCCTCAATATTTAAATTGTAATTTTTCTCTGGTTTGTTCTCTGGCTGTCAATCCATAAATCAAATAAAAGCTCTTGAAGAGAACAGACATGTTCCCTCCTTTCAAATGAATTGGCGCCATCACTACCGACCAAGTCTGTATTTTAGATATTTTGAAAACAAAAACAGCCATCGTTTTTTATTTTCAATCGCTAACAAAGGAATGAAGCTGATGCGGCAAGGTTGGCATCTCTATCAATATTATTAATCAGACTCCCGAATGGGGGAAAATCTCTCACGAATGCGGAGATCCTTTCACGAAAGAAAGAACGGAAATTTTCAAGGAAGCAATGATAGAATTAAAACGAGTGGTTCTGTGGAAGTTCTTAATGATCATTTAAGAGAAGCAAAATCATTCATACTGCGATGAATTGTTATCTTCGTAGAAGGCTTTTAACTGAGTTATAATATGTTTTAAAACGAAGGGTGAGAGTTATGGGACCAATAACATCTGGTAGAAACAATAGCGTTATGGAAAATCTTTGCCAGAGAAACCTTAGATTGTTTGTTAAATAAACGTGGTTGGCGTTCACTTTAACGAGTGTGACAACATACCACGGCAAAATACATAGAAACATCGGTATCATGAGTGAGGCTATGACGATCAAATATCTTCTGGCTGAGCGTACGCTCCGTTTCTTGTGGAATTCCAACTGTTCCATAGACGGAGGAATCTCGCTACTCACAATTCGGTTTCTATTTTTCAGCTTCCAGTAAGTGACGAAAGTCGTAACGAGAATAAACAAAAGCGGCGCAGTAAAGAAGAGATGAATATGAATGCTGAAGTAGACGGTTTCTTTCATCCCTGCAAAAGATAGTCCGACGAAAAGCAACGAGAATAACACTACAGTCAGTAACACCATGAAAATTCTATTATTTTTTGTTATTCGGCGATGGAAATGGGGAGAATTAAAAGCAGCACCGCGCTCAATTAAAATGATGAAGGTGACTTGCACTTTAGATTGCGCGAAAACGAGGAACGCTGAAGATAAATAGCTCGGAAAAAGATCTTTCTTCTCGCTAATACCAAGACCATGTAAAAGTTCAGCGACTCCAAAATATGGTAGAAACAATGTAGCATCCATAATGTTAGCGTAGAAGAAAGCCTTATGGATTTGATCGATTACTTTAACTGCAGGCAAAGGATGTCTGGCAGTTGCAAAGATGATAACAGCGTTTACGACACAGATGAATGTTGCAAGAAAAATCGAGAAGGATCCATTACTAATAAGAATGATTCTCTTGTATTCGTTTAAGTTGTCTTCTTCGTCCTTCAATTTCTCAGTAAAGTTGATCATCCTGCAAAGCAGTTCAAAACGAAGAAACAATCCAGGGAGGCCAAGACAACGTTCATATGACTATGAGCTCTCTCTCAATTATTCGGTTTTCTCCAGTGTAAACTTTGTAATCCGGTTACTAAATGTTTACCGTCTCTTCTCTTCATTTAGCCAATGCGAACGAACTAATAATAGATGAAAGTAAATTCGTGGGTTTATCGGAAAATAAACATAACAAAAGACATCTATGTAAGCAGCTGAATTGACGCACACATTTTGATTGGTTTATACTAATGTTGTTTTGGAGGACAAACACATAAATGACATCGCAATTAACAGTTGTTTGCTTCGTCATAAGATAAAACAAATGGAATTCATGTTGTCGTGGTTCCGTTCAGGAATAGATCACAAAATACATCAAAATGTGTCAAGTACATCCTTGGCACAGCAACAAGGAGTCCATTTGTTAAATGTACGAATAACATGGAAAAAGGAATTGTGCAAGTGTTAAATTAATCGTATTAAAATAGGTAGGAAGTATCACCCTCCCTTTAATGAAAATTCTGTTTGAACCAAACTTATTCGAAAGACATCGATTACTCATAACAGCATTGAGTAGACCGGTATTATATGAAACGATGAGTTTTTAAGCTAGCTGTTTGTGTTTATATGAAAATCACAATTTGTTAAATAAGACATTTGTAGAACTTTTCCAGAGTTATTTTTCATCCTATGTAACTGACTAGGTCTCTTAAAGGTGTTTCGCATTTTACGTAATGAATACCATATCATATGTAATGTAAACTCTAATCAGTTGATTATAAGAGTAATCTATCGTTTTCATGGCCTGAAACCGAAGGATAATTAAGGAAAATAGGCCAAAGGAAGAGAGGAGAAAATTGAAAATTTGTAGAAAAGGCGAATTGCATTCTGGCTCACATTTTTATCCATGGCCAATTCAAGCACAGACATATGCAGAAAAGTAAGTAGAAAACATTCGGATCAGTTTCGTGATACCTTGGAGAAATTCTCATAAAGGACTAGAAATATTTATTTTCTTTTTTTTGTTTTTTTGAAGCTAAAATGAAGTCATACAGTAAATTAGATGGAAACCTAAAGTAAACGAAAATCAGCTTGATACTGACAACACCATCCGCAAACCTCCAGAGGATTCACTTTTCCGAGGACTCGACCACTCAACGGCCTGAATGAACTGTGAGAAATTTGAAGAAAATGATTTCATCAGTATTTCAATTTTAATCAGAGCCGTAACAAAATTTTCGAACGTGGTTGGTTTTGTCTGTAATCATACTAGTGATTAAAAAAATCGGATTCCGTGCTTCGCGTTCGTTCGATTTCTCCTATCACTCCTATGATTACAGGCCTCATTACACCCATTTTGAAAACACTGGTGGTCCCTGTAATCTAATTGGCTCTAATTGATGCGATTTATTCACGAATCGCACCATTTTTTGCTTTAAATCGCACCTTCTTCCCAGTCAATGAGGAGGCTACTCTAAAAACAAAACAACCAATCAGATTTCAAGGCTTATTTAAAGTAACCGATCAAATTGCAGGAAAATAAAAGACAAAGAGCATCATGTGCCAAATTTTGCAAATTTTGTTTCCAAAAATTTACTCTTTCTCCAAAAAAATGGATGAATTTAATTTCAGACCGGCTCAGTACTACATCAATAAAATATTTGAACTGACCAATTCCTGTATTTGGGCGATTTCAAAATGGATGTAATAAAGGAATAATTGAACCTAGTGTCGTGCACTTTTGACCTGAAATCATACTTGTGATTTCAGCCCAAATTGCACTCCACTCAGTTCAATTACTATTATTAATTGGACTCCACTCCGGCTTATTATCATTGCAAATAAGTATTATTAACCTCAATGATAAACATGTGAAAAAGATCATTAATTTTAGGTAATATTAAATAACAATAGGTCAGCAGCTTTCCTGCTCTATATTATTGATAAAGATTCCTGTATGGTGTATTTTGATAGAATGTATTCAAAAATTCATTGGAGTTGAGTAATTAAATTACTTATTTTTCACTACCTTTTGAAACATAATACGTTGTATAAAAGCCCTTTTCGGTATTTCGGCGATCTGCTTTAAATATAATCGATATCTTCTCGCCCGTTCCCCGAATCCGAGTTATATACAAGAAGCGTTGATGGCCTCTCATTCGGGATCCTTTGCGATTTCTTATCCTGGACCTATAGCGATTCTTTGCTCGTTGGACACGGTTATATCTACTGTACTTCCTCTTTGAAAAGCTAACAGTATCATCAGGATTTTCGTGTAGGATATTACTATCATCGTCATCTATAACATCATTATAGTCGTCAATATCATCATCCTTGTCGCGTTCATCATCATCGTCGTCGTCGTCGTCATCATCATCATCATCGTCGTCGTCGTCGTCGTCATCATCATCGTCGTCGTCGTCGTCATCGCTATCATCATCGCCACAATCATCATCATACTGAAACACAGATCTTGTATCATCTCCGCCTCTGTACCTGCCGTTGCGATCATATCGACCCGTCAGTCGACGAATCAAGCGACGACCTCGGTATATCTTTACGTAATCATTACTGAAAAGGAATCAAACACAAACGTTAAGATGAGTGACTTAAAACATGCCCTCAATCGGTATCCATTATTTCTTATTACTTACCAGCGTTCAGTTTCGAAGGTTCGAAAATTCAGTCTAAGCAGTGCTCCACGCGGGACATGTATGGTCCATTTGCAGTGGATGTCGTTTGGATAGTTTGCAGGGTAATTTGGAGATTTGAAGCTACCAGAGGAACCAGGTAAAGTTCCTCCACAGCTGCGTGCTGAAATGAATGTAAATTTAAACGTTAATCAAAACTATAACAAAATTCTCGAACGTGATTGGTTATCACCAGCCCGATTTGAGCACTAATAGAATAGTACACGCGTCATGCTTGTAATTGAACAGTGTAATAGAATAGCTAAGAGACAGTTAACACGTCATGTCATGTGCGTGCGGTTTGTCTCATCGGAAGGCATTTAACTGAGTTAACTTTGTGTTTTTGTGAAAATGTATAACCTACGTCTAGTTTCTTTCTCAAATTTGTCATAGTTTTGATTAATTGGTAACAAGACTTCGTGTCGTCCAATTCTGTCTGTAATCATAGTCGTGATTAAGAAACCGGATTCCGGCTTCGCGGTCGTCCGACTTTGCCAATCACTCGTAAGATTACAGACCAAATTCGACTCCAATAAGTCCTATTACCATTATCAATCGAGAGGGTTTATATGACTTGCTTTGATGAAATGGAATACCAGAGGACGGTTGAACTTATTCCCAGGTTCGGTTCCTACTAATGACATAACTATCATTATCATGAACAGTATTAATCTACTGGACAAGGTTGGATGGATGTAGAAGAATAAATAAAACCTCTGCAAAGCTTCTCGCACAATAGGTGATTAGAGATAAAAAATTTACTTTTCAAAACACGATACTGTGATGTAGGAGAAAATAAGGGGACATTTAGGGCGTTGTTGTTAACTCAGAGGTTAAGACAATTATTGGTTCTTATAACGTCAAGGTGCCCCATTTAACAGATTGATTTTGATATAGAATTTTTAGAGTGAGTCACCTTTCATCACATTGTATTCGGCAAGGAACCCTCTCTTCGAAACGCTGCGGTCAGATTTGAAAGCAACGCGAACCACCTCGCTAGTTCCTTTTATGGAAATCACCTTATCCCTTTTTCGAGGACTTCCAGTCAAACGGCGAAGCAGTCGTCGGCCCATAGAGATTTTTACATAATCATATCTAAAAAAAGATTGGCAAAATAATAAAAGCAATGCTTATAACTCGCGTTAAATCACAGTTAGGAACGGTATTTTTGACACGTTTCGGTGAAAGCGTTTTAAAAAAGGTAAATGTTACAAAGAAAAAACAGTTTAGAAATAACAGTTTTCTCAAGATCTCCTCTTAATTAATCTCAAGAAATACGTTTATTATTAAAAGTGCCAACGCGGAAGCTAAGGTCAATTATGGTCATTCGAAAACGCTGCTTCGCCATTTTTCCTTGTCGGAGTCCCCCTCCACTATTTATTTCAGAAAATAAATTATGACTAACCTTCGCTCCATATGAAAGTAAACGAATTGTATCTTTAACGTTGATCCTTTTGGTACAGGAATGATCCAGATGCAGTCAGCATTGTCGGGGTACTTACTGGGATAATTTGGAGATGCAAAGTTCCCAGATGAAGCAGATAGCGAACCACCGCATTTGCCTGTTCATTGAAACGTGTGAATTCAGGCTATCAATTTTTGAAGAAACAGCGAATGAATGGTAAACAAGCGAAAACCGAAGCTGAGATGACGAAAGGAGAAACAAACGATCGTCGAAATAGGAAAAACGTGAAATCTCATATCACTTTTCATTTTTCTGTCTGTCTATGAACTCTTAGAGTATTATATCGTGACAATTAAGTAAAAATATAACGTGGTTTTGCAGTATTCTAATAATTTTTAACATGTTATGCAATGATATTTGACAGGTTAAAACGTAAGAATTGAAAGCCTGCGCTTTTTAAAATTCAACTATTTTCAGAATTTAACCATGGTAATATCAAGGGCAGAACTGAAAGATTTGAATACTGACCCAATTGATGGTGTCGTTTCAAATTTTACCAAAACCTTTCACTAAATCTTCTCTCTTGTTTGATGCTGTTTGCGTGCATGAGATGCTTCCATTATTCTTCATTTACAATATACAGCAGATGAAACTGCTGCTTGCACTTGACGAATTTACCTGATGGAGTCACAGGAACTGACCCTGCAGTTGAAGGTCGTTCTGTGATCATCGGTGGTGGTGGAGCTGTAGATGAAACCTTCGGTTGAGCATTGCACTCTTGTGTATGACAACATTCCAACGAACAGAACCCAATGGAACCATTACGAGATAAGTTAAGGAAATCACATCCACGATTTTGAGCGCAAAGAATACTTTGAAGACATCCTTTAGCAAAGATGTGGGCGTTCCGAGCAGTGTCAAATGCCTGTAGGTTGTAGCAGCGAAAGCCTCTTTCGCAAAGTCGCAGTGTTTCTGCAGTTGTGCAATTCTCCAATGAAACGGGTCCTAAACAAACGTGACATCTAAGACGCATAGGAGCTGAAAGAGGTGTTGGATTTGAGTTAAAGAGAGAAAGAGCAGGCTTACTCGAACAAGACACGACAACAGACTAACATTTACTGCCTGTCTTCCCTTGTACAACAACGACAACAAACAGGTCCAAAAAAATATTGTGCCAAATTGAGGGTGAGAATGCTATGTTTGCTTTACTTGTGGCTGGGATAAATTTTCTTCTTTTTCTGTTGGATCTTTTGAGTTAAGGATCAAAAGAAACATACGTTT
Source organism: Pocillopora damicornis (assembly GCF_964200805.1). Lineage (NCBI taxonomy): Eukaryota > Metazoa > Cnidaria > Anthozoa > Scleractinia > Pocilloporidae > Pocillopora > Pocillopora damicornis. The sequence goes on along the minus strand of NC_142672.1, from coordinate 31,376,133 downwards.
TTATGTAATCATCACTGTTTTTTTTTTTAATGGATGGTTAAGTATGTTCAATGCAGAATTATTTGTGTTTCAAAAGAGCTGGGAAGGAGCAAATTAGCCTCTTAATCGATCAACACGATCAGAAATACACTTCAACTTGATGCCCAAGAATACATGAATCTGTCGTACTTTCTACCTTGTTCTTGAATTTGTCGCAAGGTTTTCAGCTCCAGGTCCTCGAGATCAGTTGTCCAGTTATGAATGGAAGCGTGCACCGAGTCACCTTCCGCTGAATATGATGTCATCAGCATCTACCAAAACGTATCATCTCAAGTTATTATTAAACTAGCAATATGATAAACACTTCAGTGGAATAAGAAAAAAAAATAGAAGAACAAAGAATTTAAGTGGCGCACGAGAGCCCTCGTCTCTGGTGATAACTTGCGCTAATGTTGTCGAACTCAATGCGTCAGTCACTACTACCAACATCAGTCCTTCACAAGACTACTCTCACCTAGGCGATCAGACCACAAGATCAAAAGTAATTCCCCGGTTCAAACTACCTCTTTACATCTCATTTCTTGCATCAAACTTAACACAACATAAAATCTCTAAGAGAGAATCTGTTTGGTGACCGCTCATGCTACTTAGTAACCGTTTCTCCCTATGGAGCCGTCTTGTTTTGTTTTGAGCTTTTTATTTAGCCAAAAAATTTTCACAGTTATTGCCCTTTTGCGTTTCTTAACGTCGTGCCATAATGCATCAGTTTCTCGACCGGAACCGAGTGAATCTACATCCAATCCAACATCACATAGTCAAAGTAGAAGCTTAAGCATTTATGTGGACAGTTTTGGTTTTTTTATTTCCAACTCCTGTGAGAAGAAAATATAAGAAGACTGAAGTCACATGAACAACATAACCAGTGTCGTTTACATCGGAAACAGTCATACTCAGAAACAATTTTAAGGAGTCCAAAGCTTAAGATTTGAGTTAATGTTTCATTGATGTGCAAACTGAGAGTAGCTTCGACTACAATGCTACAAAATTGCTATAAAATTGAATTTTCATCGTGATCATGATGGGCATGCATATGGGGATATTGATGTTGCGACCAAGCTACACGCGGTTAAATTAAATATCTTCTGTCAGCTTTACTGTACTTGGCCGCTAGACATGTGGATACAAATGTGCACACAAAACTATCCAGTCTTACAACTACATTGGCACACAGTTAATTCATTACAATGACTTGTACTGATCTCTGCTATAGAGCAGAATAATGGCTTTCTATGCTCCACTTTTCTTTGTGTCGTCCGCCGGAGTTTTGAAATTTCCATAGAATCATCAAATGATTTTTGACTAACTCTATTTATGTAACTTTAGATGAGCGCATTTAGTCAAAGTGGTCACAAAAGTTTTGTCGGTGGAGGGAATAGGTATATTGACATTCAATATAAGGAAAAGGGAGTTTAATCGTTAAGTGCAATACCATTGGATAAACAACTTATATAGGCATCGTGAAACATAAATGTATTTTAAACGAGGGACTGTTTTTGAACCAGTTAAAAGAAGTAATATGGATAGCTTTTTTCCCCTTCATTTTCTAGATGGGCTATCCATAAAATTTCATTTTCAAGCCGCTCAGTGGGCGCAAATGATTCCAGTTTCCCACAAACTGATAGATCCAGCAGCACTAGTCTCGGTAATGAAAATACTCAATCATACGTCGCTGTATCAGTGATGGCTAATTAATTTTTTTCAGCTGAGGTGATGATGCAAATTGGCCACCGCAAGCAGATTCTAAAGTTTTTGTTTTGAACTCTAGTCCTTTTTAAGAGAGATTTCATTTGAAATTCATTTGCTCTGACGAAGGAGTAAAGCTCGAAACGTCAGCTGCTTTCTTTACGGTGGCCATTTTACATCATCAACTCAGCTGACAAAACCAAATTGACTTATAGTACTCTCAGACCCAGTCCTACAGTTTCTTTAGAACCTTACTCCCTTGTTTCATCTATGTGTAATGCGGAACCTGGTTGGGGGTATGATTTTTTATACTGAATATATTGAATGGCGCCATTTCCTTTCTCAAAGGCAATTACGCCTAAGTTCAAAACTGTTTTACCCAGGTACGAATGATTATTGTACGAGCTGATAGGTTCAATGATACACAGAAAATAAAAAATAATAATAACTCAAAAACTTTTGAACGTGTCCCAAGCGATGAGAACCTTACCAGGACAAGCAGGATTTTCTTCATATCAATTTGGTTTTTACGTCTCTTCCCAAACTTTCTGTTTCCTCAAATTAACAGCATGTTCCAGCTCCGTCAGCAAATAAAATTCTTCGTACTAACAGTGATTGCATGATCTCTTTGTATAATATTGACCGGGAGAAGAGTCACGTGAATTGTTGCGGTTTAGCTAAGACAACTCCAATTGGATGTAAGTCGTTCACTGACGCTACCCTTAAGTAAAATATTATTGATTAAGTAAATACTTTTATGCGTCAACAAAATACCGACTGAAAATAAAATATTCTTATAAGAATTTCTAACTCCTTTTGGCTTTTTAGACATACAATACATGTTGGGATTTGATTTAAAATTGAATCTGTGTTGTCTGTCTGAGGTGCTTAATCACCACTATTGTGAATAACGGCTGATGGTGATATTTCTATATTGTTTAGTATTGAATGAGGATACTGATACACTATAATCTGTGAGTAAAAATACAAAACTGACTTTTTTTTTGTAAAGTTTAATTGTTGAAATCCAAAATTTTGCTAGAATGAAATCCCCTGCAGTAAAGAAATATATATATTCTTATACAGCTTCGCCCCAAACTGCATCATTTTCACGCCAGGTGACGTTGTCAAAGTTCTAAAAGTGACAAACTGTATAGTTGTACAATTGTTAATTGGCAAGAAACACATAGAACTCGATCCACTGTTAAGAAGATCCACAGTAATTATATGTACGTGAAGAGATCTCAATCTTGATATGGGCTTTCCACAGCAAGTTACAACACCAGATCTAGTACTTTGAACAAAAATACGAAGAAAATTTTACTAAAATGTCAGAGGATGAGATGTAATTCCAGAATTGTGATCAGATAAAACATCTTTCAAATTCTGTTTCCTTCGTGTCTTCTGGTCAACCGTGAAAAGCTGCCCCTGCAATAGATAGAGAACAGATGACATTTAATAACTGCAAATTACAATTCAAAAGCAAGAATATAGAACTTGAAGCTTCAATTGAATTTTTTTCTTCAGTTGCTGGTTTTTGAAAGGATGAATAAAAATTTTGATATTCGACGAATCGGTAATTCGTTTAAAATTATGATTTGTAAGTGAATTTTGAGATGAAAATAATAAAATGTTCGATGAAAGACATTAATTTTTTTTGTCTTATATCTTCAATTGAATGTATATTTATTTCAGCTCGTGTTTTTCTTACCAATGCAGATAAATATTGAAGGATCAAGAAGTAAAAGGGGAAAGAGAGTCTATTATACGAAAGACTGAATTTAAACATTCATCTAAACTGGACGAAATTCTTATGTTTGGTGAAGTGACATTGAGGCAAAGAAATACAGAAGAAGGCGACGCATCGCAGGGGTACGAACAATGGTAAAACCTTAAAAGAAGAAAACATAGTTTTGTTTCTTTGCATTTCGAACGAAATGTTAAAGATAACATCTTAGTCCCTTTATATGAATCGACGTTGTAATTTTCCTCTCCCATACTCTACTATAGTGCTATAGAGAACTTAATGACGAGTGTCCTTGATCAGCAATGTAGAAAGTGCCATGGTTACAAACAGAGTCAATTCCAAGCATAAAAAGATAGGAAACTTTCAGTGTACATTAACACACCTGGTCTAACACGGTACATTGCTTCAAAACCCTTTTCAGTGACATCGTCGTCATCGGATTTGAAGACAATCGATATCAGCTCTCCCGTTCCTGGAATAAGGACTCGTGTAACATATGGGGCGCCAATGCGGCCTCTCGTTGGAAAACCAAGACGATTCCCTACTGGAGAGGGAAACCTCTGTACTGGGAAGATGAACCTTTTGGAACGATCTTCACCAACATATTCATCATCTTCACCTTCTTCGCCATCTTCGCCATCCTTGTCATCATCGTCACAATCGTCGTCATCATAATTCCCCCATCCAAACAAGCTGTATCTGTAAACACCACTTAGTTTTCGTATTTTACGGCCCCCTTGCAAAATTTTGAGGTAATCATGGCTGTGAAACAAAAAAACAACAAAAAAACTTTTGTTCGGCTCTGAATGAAGTAGCAACTTGGTTCTAAATTTTTTAAATTCTCGAAACTCAACCGATTGTCGCTAACAGTCCTAGAATCCAATTGACAGCCCAAACAATCCAAGAGAGAACGATTATAATGAACTTCGCCTAATGATTCATTCAGAAAATTAACGTTACTCTCTCTAATGCATCTCTAAAGCCAAACATGTCTTTTTCATGCGCGTTTACCGCTCTTATTTTTTTTTTATATTTTCCTCTTTTTCTTTTTTGGTCTCACGACATTCAAGTGGGGGAAGGCACTCTAACAAGGTTAGAGCACTAATGTTTACCATTTTTCAGTTTTGAAGAATCGAAAATCTAATTCCAGTGTAGATCCTGGTGGAACTCTAATTGTCCAGATGCATTTAACGTCGTCCGGATACTTGCCGGGGTAGCCAGGGGATCTGAAGGTTCCGGATGGCAACGCCAATGGGCCTCCACAAATCGCTAATGCGAAGGAAAAACAAAATGTTGAATTTTTTCTAAATGATCAGCGATAAGTGGCCACGGTGATAGTGATAACTGGTTATAATTTTCAACATTGGTTTAAACAGAGAGCTTAAGAAATTTGAAATTCATTTTGTAATTCACAAAGATATGATGTTAGTGCTAGTGTTTCAGTCGATGGCATGTGTCAATATTTCGAAACATGTGGACATGTTCAAGTCTCATTCCAACAGCGTATCCATCCTCAGAAGTTAAGGACCAGGGATCAAACAATGCATATGGTCTTTCAATCAAATCTCCGTTAAACCTAAAAGATCATAATCCTAACAATATGCAGTGTATATTTACTTTCCTAAACACAATAAAATATTTTTTTCTACCTGTTTAATGTGAAATCTTCGCTTAAGTAAAAATCTCGAAACATAATGAACCTAGCAATATCGTATCCAAACCCTCGGTGGGTGCTGATGAATTACAGTTCATTGAGGATTGCTTCAAAAACTGTTTGATCTGTGATGGTGTCCCAAAATTCAACGCAAGTTCCTCAAATACCTCTCGAAGTGCTACTCAGACTCTAACCATTTATCTAGAAGGCTTAATCTTTATTTACGCCACATGAAATTACCTTTCATTACACTGTATTTAGCATAGAATCCTCTCTTGGTAATGCTGTAATCTGACATGAAAACGAGTCTCATCATCTCTCCTGTTCCCTGAATAGTGACAGATTCATCTTCAAGCTCCTCATCTCGGTTGAAGTACCAGCCAAATATACCTTCTCCGTCATCACCGTCATCTTTATCATCCTTCTCACATTTCTCAAATCTATCATCATCATCATCATCGTCAGCGTCGTCCCCGGAAAGACGATGAACCAACCTTCTACCCACATATATATAAAGGGAATCAAAGCTGTAGAAAAAATAGACTATACTGTGAAGATGATGCCACAGTCTTTGAATGGCTCTATTAGATAACATGAAATAAAAACAGTTTTAGAGCAGCCAAGTCCTTCAGTTATCTCATTCCATTTAGGTACCGGTCATTATTCATCACCCGGGCGGTCGTGGTGTCAGGGGATTTGGGTTGCGTCACAACAAAATTTATTTTGATGAAGAAATAAGGCGCTGTAATTTTCTTTCCCCCACCCTCCCCCCCCCCCCTCTCATCGACAGTTAATTTCAATGTTCTGAAGTCCCCACAGTGAAACCTTTTTTGGCGACGATATTTTCCCCTTGTATTTCTTTACGCTAATTCTATGCTTATCCATTTACGCCTAGGCTAGTCTGTTAGAGAATTTAGGATATGCCAAGAAGGTCACCGAAACCATTTCAACGAAAATAAAAGAGGGCTAAATATGTTGAGTTTCAAGCAATAAAACAAGGAAAATCTATTCATTTACCATTCTTCGGTGTCAAAGGCGAGAAAATCTATCTTTAAAACAGACCCGCGTGGAACCATAATCGTCCAAACGCAATTAGCATTGTTGGGGTAACTGCGTGGGTAAAATGGAGAGGAAAAGTATCCAGATGGAGGAGCAAGTGGACCTCCGCATACCCCTGAAAAACAGATATAAATAATCTCCAATGTCTTAAAAATATTGTCGTGCAATAAAAGAAAAACAATATCAAAACAAAAGTTCGTTTATCATGCACTCAGTTCGATGGCTAGAGAATCATTTAGATTTGTGTGGCGTGTTTGATAGTTAAGGAATTTTATGTTGTATTCATAGTTTCGAATTTTCGGCAATGTTTCTATAAAGGGTTGTTTTAATGCCTCTTTTATAACTGATCCGTGATCCTCCTCTTTTGATTAATTAATTTGCGATATTGAATTTTAACTGAATAGTCCCAAAATGAACGAATTGTGAAGGAATATTCGGAAATCCATAGGACCTACAAAAAAGGTTTGGGCATCAACATTTAACCTTTCCGACTTGGAGTGTTACTGTAATACAAGCCAATGTAACTGCCAAGAAATGCTCATCCGATATCTTATAATTTACAGCAAACAAAATTTTCAACCGGTGATTAGTTTCATAATTACCGGGTAGAATTGGGGCTGTAGTTGGTGCTGTGGTCGGCACAGTTGTCGGAACTGTCGTCGGGAGTGTCGTCGGAGGTGCAGTGGTCGTGGTTGGTGGTGCTGTGGTCGTTATGGGTTGAGTCGTCAAAAGAGGTGGACCATTACATAACGGAGTACTACAGCAACTGATGGAACACGATCTCAATGCACCAGATCGAGATTGGTTCAAAAACACGCATGCTCGGTTCTGAGTGCAGAAGAATTCAGGAATACATCCTTTTCTTGTCACAGACTTGCTCAGGGCGGTATCAAAAGCATGTACGGAGTAACAGCTACGGCCGGGTCTGCAGCCACTACCTGGAGTCTGAGTTGTGGAACAATTCTCGGAGCAAATGTAACATTTCAAGCCTGTGGGAGCTACTGGAGCTGGAAAACGAGTTTGACGAATAATTGTACCAGAAAAAATTGTAAAATGAAGAAAGAAGGATAATTTGGGAAGAAGAAGCTTGAAAGGATCACAAACTCACGCTGCCTTGTTTTGCCATTACTTGTGTGTCATTTTGATAACAACTTGAAAACAAAAACCAGAAAACAAAAAAAAAAAAAACAAAAAAATGTTTTGCTGAAAACTGCGGGTTGTCACTGCCAAATTACAATAACACTCAGACATGATTCATATGCGACCTTTAGTATCAATTTCAAACATAAACCAACAGGCAGTCAAAAGGTATGGGTAAAGTTACTTTGCATAAGACTGGGTTATCTTGATTTGAAATAAAACTCTCCCAAATACTTTGTAGAAATTTGAGGGGAGATAAACTGACCAGATTTTGGGTTTAAAAGGGTCTAATGATCTAACACACAGAATAAACACGTAACCTCAAGGCAACTCGTGTTTTTATATTGGTTCAATTCCATTTGTGATTTCATACCTTGTTCTTGGTGTTTAAGGAAATGATCATTATCCGTATCCACCAAATTAGGATGTGGTGCAGATTCTACGGTACATGTGAATGTTATCACCGCCTACCAAAATTTGAAAGTTTTCATTAGAATTGCTGACAGTTATGGAATGAAGTTACACGGTGTCTGGAAGGAAAAGTTGTGCTGTTACATCTACTATATAATGCATTACTTAGGTCAGAGTCAAGAATCGTTACTTTAAACCATTCTTCCAAACTACATTTTATAATTTTGTATTTGAATTTTTTGCCAGAAAATATAAATAACTACCTAAAATGCTTAGCCATTAAAGCAGAAGTCCTTATGGCGATATAAATTCATAAGGTAGGAAGAAAAAGTTTACAAAACTTGCCCAGTTGTAATATAAAAACGAGCATTAAAACTTCTGGTAAATGAAAATTCCTCGATAGTTTTGGGCAGATAAATTATTGTTGTTACCATTTAATAAAGTTTACTTTTTTTGTTTTACACTTGAAAAAATACAAGTGAGCAGATCATGAGCGAATGAAGTTTCCGCGCGCTGCATGCGTGGAAAAAGTTGTACAAGAAAAGGGGCTGTTTATTGCCTCGATGACAAATTGATAGATTTCAAATATTGTGATAGAAAAGAAAAATGATGAGTGATTTAAGTTAGGCGAGACTGAAAAAAAAATGCATTGTCTATAATTATATTGTTATTTGGATTGTAGCGGCTTTGAAGGAAGTACGTGTTTGGCAAATAAGTGATCAAAGAACTGAGTTCAAGAGTTACGAGACTGGCTGGACTCAAACGAGTCTCGCATGGAAAAATCTGTTATCAGAAAACTCTATTCTCTACAGTCGCAAAACTAAAAAAAGAAAACAACTGCTTTCATCTAAAGTGGAATAGGTAATATGTAGCACAAACTACCGATAGCAATTGTGCATAGCCATGTAGTTTGTGTCAAAAAATAGATTGATACTAAAGTAGAAGAGTGCAGTTGAAGCTTTCATACAAACAATCGACAAAAACGTGATGAACTTTTTTGCTTACCGTCAAGGCGAGGAGGAAAGAATTCATCTTCTGTTGTCCGTAAAATTGTCTCGTTACACACCTCAGGTCTTCTGGAGATGGCCAGGTTTGATACTCGATTTATAAACACGATATATATAGTCTCTATCGGCCAATCAGAAACTTTGATGATATTGAGGGACTCTTACAAATTTGTGCAGCAATACCGAATTAATCGCCATCAATCCTGCTCCTCAGTGTTATTTTTAGTTGACTCTTTTTTCTTAAGTAGGTTTTAATCGGCGTCAATAATATTTTACTTAGCAAGCGACAAACTTAAACGCGTCACCGACATCAATACTGAAAAGGGGCTTTGCCACTTTTTGCCGCGTAAAATAATTTACATAAAAATCTCTGTAGCTCTTTAAGCTAGCGAGGATGAATATCATCATGGAAGGAAACATGACCAAAGGGCATTGACATTAGTTTACATATGTTTGTGTTTCTTTGGTAGATTATACCAAATTGCTTTAAATTGTTCGGATTTACTGAAACTAATAATTTAATCACTAAATTTAATTTATTTACTTAACACTATATCTATTTTTCCTGGAGTAGACATTTAACAAACCGTAAGAGATAGACATGCCTTAATTGTAGAAATATTGCAATTTATTTAAATTTGACAAAGAAATCATTGAAATATCCCAACTGCCACCGAGCTAGTATAATTAAGTAGCATTTGGGAAGATCTCTTTGATCTAAAGCGAGCCACATTTCTTCAAAACAAATATCCACTTACTGCCTAACGAGGACCATCGGATTTTTTTACATCCCTCCACTTAAATCAACCCTCTCGAGGACTTCCGTGCAAGCATATCCTCATTTAGAAAAATATTGGGAAGATTTCACAAACTAAATTAAATTTTCTCTAACTCCAAAAGTATAATTAATTCTGATAATGATCTAAACATCAAGGTTACTCTTTCAATTGAGCATTTCAACAGTTTATATCTATATTTTAGCGAAATTGCTGGTACAAATTTACCTTTAGATATAAACATTCCATAACAATTCATCGAGAAATATAAAATCATCAACTATATTAAGATCGTTTATTTGGGTGTAAGATTCAGACAAAAGAAGAACGCAAACATTGAAAATGCTTCACCTTATGTTGGACCAGGTTGGATTGGATTGAATAACATGCCGTATGAATAAACAGGTCTCTGCCTTTGACTTTTTGAAAATTCTTCTTTTTTTTTTGACATCTGACAAGTTTTTCTGCTTTGAGAATGTCTTCATACCCCAGTTAAGACTGGTAAACGAGCATATATTAAATTTGCAAAATTTACAACCCACTTGTTGAACCCAAAGCCAGAGCAAGTCAAGTCAAGCCGAATTTCAAAATTCAGACATCTTCGTCATACTGTTCATTTGCAAGAGTCTTAACAATATCGTTTTTCAAGATGTTCTTTATTTCAATCGCTTTTTTGTTCTGATTTTTTTACCTTCCTTTAACAAGAGCATGCATGACCGGCCTATTCTCCCTTCACTCTCACAAGTGAGAACAATTTAAACAAAGAATGAAGCTTAGAATTAACCTAATAATGAAAATCTTTACAGTTTCCTTCAATTCACCGAGCTAAATTAAAGCACATGGGAACATGCTTCGACGTAATTAATGTATTAGAGTTTGCTTGAGACGTTACTTCGTAACACGTCTAATTAACCTCCTTACTCTAAGAAACTCTTGTCATAGATTGAATTATAAGAGCCTTTTTAATTTTTTTTTGTCTGGACAAGTTGCGGAAATTCTATGTATTGCTAATAAAAGGAGTGTGCATAATTGTGCACAGTGAATAGTGCTTCATCAGGCAAAGGCTCTGCTTGCTCTTGGATCTATCAACTTAATTACGGTTGTATAGCCTTTCATTCAACTGATTTCAGTAAAAATCGAGAGTTTTAGATCGCACCAATTTATGGAGAAAGGAAAATGTTTCTGTATAGAGCTTTTATATCGATCATTAAATATTCAGTTTCAAATGTAAGTAGCTGCTACATGTTTTAGCTGATGTGGTTAACAAAGATAAATTGGTTAAAACAACCTGGACTACAAATGTGGCCAGAAAAAAGGAGAACTGACATTTCCCTAAAGTAAAGTTCGTGGCTTGCTAATTGCAGACTCTTCTTAACTATTGGGTCTACTGAGGTCAAAATGTTATTTCTTCCTTTCCGACTGCTTCGGTCTGCAAAAGCTCGAATAAGACTATTTTTTCTGATTGTTATGATGTAATTTGACCATGGATAGTAAAAAAAGACAAATAATTTTTTGTGCAGAAATTCAGCTATAGAGAGATCTATCCTCTGTGATCCGACAGATCTTTTATGTTATTAATGATATTTAATCTTGTCGTGGCTTTACTTTAGACAACAGCATAAAAGTCAATCGAATTTCAGTAACTCTGTCACATCTCAGCATAGTAAGCTCTTCTAAAAAATGCAACAAAAGATAAAATGACCCATTTTTCCTGATTTAAGTTCTTAACTTCCAATTTATTTTTAGATAGAAAATCTCTCGGGAAAAGTGTCTTTCAAAATTATTCATTAAGATTTGCAGACGAAGACAAAAAAAATATTAGCCTCAAAAAAAAAACAAAAAAAAAGATTCGGAACGACGTTTTACAAGCTGACACAAATATAATTTCCTTCAAATTTTTCATAATTATTTGCTTTTTTTAATCTTGATAGTTAAATGTCTAGTCAACAGTCTACATTACTTTTAATAATACTTATTAATAATATTTATGACTATTTATTCATCATTTTTCTCTGTCTCCTTTCCCAGAATTGAAGAATTCCTCATTTTCCTGTGAATGAGCTGAATACCGGTGGACTTATGATTTCTCAGAATTCTGTGGTTAAATTGACCTTAATTTATTTGAAACCTTCACGAGTTTCTTGCTCGATTATTTAAGATCAATATTTTCAGCCGTGATATGCTCTCTACAAAACTTTCGTTTGACTGGATATCAAGGTACAACATTTTGAGTGGTTCTCTCATTTCTTCAGGTTGATATTTTAGTGACTTTTTGTCCCACCAGCACTGGATGTGCTTGGGAACATTTTTGTTTACAATCTTTGCAAAACAAAAATTACGAAGTTTAAGGCTGTATCGTATATTTTTTATGCTGCGATAAGGTAAAAACCAATTGTCTTCCAGTGATATTCATGAAAAGGCCAAAAATAGCGTCCGGAAATTCAACCTAAGACATAAGAGGCCGATAAAATCCTTGGATATTTGTCTCGTAGGGCCGAAAAGGGTGAAAAATAGTTTACATCGCGTTTCCAACCTTCCTCCTGAACGTCTTGGCGTTTATTTTAAAGAGAAACGTCACCTCAGGAGCTTGGAGGGTAGCCTGCCCCTTGAATCATTGTCTTACGCTCTTTATGTGCTCGTTATAAAAACCTTTTTATGAAGTTTTGCTTTTAAACAACTTCTACTCCTAACATCTATAGCGTAATATATTAGCAATTCTCTTATCGATTCACCTTAGCTTTTTAACATTTTAAAGACACTCAGGCCTCAACGAGATCAGATTTATGAGAAAAAAAAAAGCAAATGGAGGCTTGCGTCATCATTTTAAGAGGAATGATGTCATTAATGAAGTTGAAGAAAAAAAAAAAGTATGTACGTTTTTGGACTTTGATAGCGCAATATATAAAACCTTTTGACGGCTTGACAATTCTTTATCAGAAATTTAAGCCATGCATTCCAATCTTCAACTATATAGTTAAGTATGAAATATTTTAGGTTTTGAAGGAAACAGCAGAGACTATATGTCGACATGGTTTACGTTAATGGGTTTAGTGAGAGGATATTCCTCAAGTTCGCAGTTGATCAAATCATTCCGTGCACCTGGCAATTAGTATTAGCTTTTGTAAACAATAGTGTTTTCCCCCTAACCCTGAGTGAACTCTAACAGTCGTAAAATGTTAGATACATTACAGAGAGAAATGATGTTTTGCAAAGGACAATGAAATCTTTTCTTCATAGTGACCATATTGTCTGCCGTGAAATAATTGCTAGAATTTAAGGGTTGATGCAGCTATCTTTAGTTTGTAGCGGTACAACGGATCTGCAAAGGCCAGACCGACACTTGAATTTTTAAGTGGAGGAAAGCACGCCTCATATTGCTGTTGCATTGGAGAACCATATCATTGGTTGTTGAGCATATAAAACGCAAGTTAATTGGCAAATTTCAGAAAACTGAGTAAACAAGGAACTGTAGCAAGTAGTCAAGCAAAAATGAAGGCTCCTCCAACTGCACTGACGGTAAGCCTTAAAATATATTATTTCTCTCCGATTGTTTTTGAGGAACTTTGGAAGTGTTGCTCGTAAACATTTCTCATGAATTCCCAGTTGTCAATTAGCTTTAGGTGGATAAAGGATAACGTTGAGCAAACATTGGTGTAGAGGTAAACCGTCTTTTAGTAAGGATAACTCGCTGCTGCTACTATTATACTATAGCCCATAGGAACCTACATTCAGAGTTGTTTTACTTCATGAAGCTCTCAATTTAAGTTGTTGTCCCGTTTGGAGCATCGTCACAGAAATAGCAGTTACTAATCAGAAAAGAAACAATTTAAAGCGAGATAAGCCGAGGAGTTCAGGACGTGTCTCTCTGAAGATATTAGTTCTTACGCAGAATTGCCTCTTTTTTAGGCATTTTTATAGATAAATTATTCTAATCAGCTCAGCTTTAGAGTGCCTGATTGTTTGTAGTTTGAACTATCACTGATTGTTTTGAACCTATCATAACACAGTATTAGCTCCCCATTTTCCGCAGTAAACATAAAAATTTTGCCAAGACTAAAAAAATAAAAATGGACAGGTTCGCAATATAACCGTTTTACTTTCAAAAGTATAAGTGAAAAAAAAAAAAAAAAAAGAGAGAGAGCGATATTTGACTGATTATATGAAGCCGATGTGTGTGAGATAATGAACATTTTGCGTTGCCATTCTGAGCGAAATACTACAGTGTTACCATATCTTAACACACGCTTAAAACAAAGTTGCTTTAATTAAACATATAATTCAAAGTATCTCACCTTTGAGAGAACTTAACTAGTAGTCTTCCCTAAAGCATAATTACTTCTCACAGAAACTAAATGGCGCCGGTAATTCATTGGTTTCTCCAGCGTATAATTAACAACGTAAGCTTTCAAAAAGACCCTAAAGTTTCCATCCACATGAGAAAGCTTAATATTTGTTTTTAGACCTATTGATCAATCCCCTTCAATATTCGTTGATTTTTACCTTTCCTTATATTTTTTGGCCTCTTGACTTCAAGAAAGGATTATGTAGTCTGAGAAATTCAACGTGTCAGCATAAGGATATGAAGATAAAACAACTTGAATAGATTGGAATGTCGGAGTAATTACAAGATCCATCCACGGTGTTCACCATCGTACAATGTTTCGTATTGCCCAGTGAACTGCTGTCGAAAGCAAAAGCCTTCAGATAACTTAAAGACATATTGAGGATAGCTTTCAAAATTGAAAACAATACGGTATTGATTACTTATTACAATGAAACAGAAGAACAAGGTGGTTGGTGAAATCCTTCCCTAACAGGCGTCGGTGTGATGTACGTGAGCTGAACATCAACTGCTTTTAAAACTTCGTCCGTGAAAATTCTTCTCATTCTGGTCTTTTAGTCGCTCACTTAACCCTTTGCGCGAAAAAGATTGGATTCAGCACGTTGCTATAGGACCTAGAGACTCTTGGACTGTATTGAATTTCTATTAAAAAAACTTCTAACTGCCATGCGCAGAATAACTTAATATACGAAACGAACACGTAAGTGAGCCAGTAATCGTCTTCCCAGAATTGTTGACATCAGTGATAACTGGGATATTAGATCACTGGCCTGGTTAAAATTACAATATAAAGTGATATATCATATTGCCTCTGACAAACAGTGTGGGGTAGCAATAATCAATTATCTTTTTTTTTTCCGTAGTTAGTGCTGGCATGTATTACAGTGACACAGTCGTTACCTTTTCCTAGTCCAACCACGAGACCGCCTCCTAAACCAGGTGAAGCTGTGGGGTGATTTTATGAATCGCACAAATGTCGCTGGGCATGTTACGTTAAAAAATCCAGTACAGTTAATGGCTTTTCACAATACTCATTTCTCCACTGGTTATCAACAAAAAAAGCTTAACATAGGTTTCAAAAAGGTTCAGGGACCTAAAATCCAAGCTAGAATCCATGAATCCATAGTGTGGAAGATACAGTTGACGTAAAACAAAAGAGAACAAAAATACAAAACTATGAAACAATAAGGAAAACAATGAAAACAATAGGTTCATGAAGTTGTGTTTTAGTTGTGAAGTGTCCTGTGTCTTCCATTACAGGATTGAGCCAGTTAACTCGATCAAAACTGATCATTTATCAGGAGTAATGATACACTCTCAGAATAATATATTTTGTAAATTATGAGATTGTTTGTTGAATGAGAAAATATGTTATTCCTCTTATTAACGTTCAAATCTTCTTTAAATTTCTCAGTGGCACCAGGGCAATGCGGCGGTGCTTTAGTGGGCCCATCCGGGAACTTAGCATCTCCTAATTACCCTGGTAACTACCCCAGCAACGCTTATTGTGTGTGGACCGTAACAGTGCCTCCGGGCTCACAATTCAGGATTGCCTTTCTCTTCTTTGAAACAGAACCTTGGTGAGTTAAATTTTTTTTTGGTTAACACCTCAGTTTTTTTTTTTCAAGCCTTTTTTTCTTTGTCCGCTTTTTTTTTTTTCTTCTTTGCATTAACACTGAGGTTATAAAGTGTCGAAGGGTTTGCAATATTGCGCTCTCTTGAAATTTGAAATATTTTGAGGCAATGGATTTGTGCTTTGCCTGCTTGTGCATTTGTTGCTTTAGTGGTCGCTATAATCATTATTATTGTTATCCTGACAATGATAATTTTTTATTGATCATTATTATTGATCATTGTCATTATCATTGTCATTATCATCATCATTATTGATCATTTTATTGCAGCTATGATTTGGTTAAAGTCTATCAGGGAAGGAGGCTGATCCGTCGTCTGACACGAGGAGGAGAATCTGAGGACGATAAATATTTCAAGGATAAAAACGATGACAACGATGATGACGAGTGTGATGACGATGATGACGACGACGACGACTACGATGACGACAATGATAAAAATGGAAAAAGAAATTACATGTTTGCCGAGCCTCTGAGAGCAGACAGAAAAGCGAAAGTCGTCTCTGTTCATGGTAATGGGGAACCCGTGAGAATTGTGTTCAAATCCGATCCATGGGTGACAAGGAGAGGATTCTTTGCCCACTACACTATGGGGAAAGGTAAGACACGTGCGTACATTAATCAAATCAAGATATCATCCGATTCAATAAAGATGCAGCTATCCTTAGTCTTATTATCAACGGGCTCAATGGATATCTGCTGCTAACTTTTTGACCTATAATAACGATACGTGAACAATATCGCGTAGATCCCACTTTATTGTCACAAGAATAAAGGAAATGATCTCTAACAAAAGAAGGTTGTTGAACAAATTTTCCTTGTAAACACCCTAGGAAATTTATTGGGAACTGTATGAAGAGTATGAGTACTTATTTTAGGATGTAGAGGTTTGTTATAACATATTGACTTTTAATCTCCTGAATCTCCTTGACCTAACAATCTATTCTCTCTTTTAGCCCTTTGTGGCGGTCCTTTGGCTCTGGCATCCGGGAACATTACCTCTCCCGGTTTTCCAGCAAATTATCCGAACGATGTTGAATGTAGATGGACTATCACAGTTCCCCTTGGATCCACTTTGGTTTTAAATTTTCGGGCCTTTGAAACTGAGCGGTGGTGAGTCGACTGTTCTTCATCAAGTTGTAGAGAAGGGAGCTAATAGAAACTATCCATGTGAAGTGATGCGGCTTTTGTTATTAGTTAAAGCGAATGTTTCTGTTTCAGTTCAAGGTTTGGAAACAAAAGGAAAAAAGTTACTCTTAAAAAATTTCAAACAAGAACTATTTAGAACCTAGCAAAGGAGAAAATAAAACCTTAATCTTTTCAATACTTCTTTAAAAGAGGTAAACTTTATTGACATTGGGAACAATAAGCAAAAAGGCTATCCTTGTATCGTCCTTTTCTTTTGAGCGACATATTGTAAGTATGGTTCTATTTCCCTTCGTGTTTGTTTAACGTAACCTGGCTGAACTAGAGGTTAAATCGAAAACTTTACAGTCAAATCGTATCAAGGTTCCACGCTTTTATCGTTTGGGTGAGTGCGTCAATTTTTCTCTTTTATCTAAATTTCGAAAGCAAAAGTGTGAATAAAATTCTGGGTAATGTAATCTCGTTTCATAAAAATTACTTAGAAAGTCGAATTGTAATTAAGGGTTGTGTGTTGAAAACTTTGCTGATTGTTGTCATCAGCTTTCAGTTCAGTTTATCTTATAGCTGTGAGCAAAAGCTTTTTCCCCTTTTGTATCGGTAGTTACATTTTTTTCTTGCAGTTTTGATCACGTCAAGATTCTCCGTGGCTTTCGAGAGATACGTAGTTTGAGTGGCATATATGGGGCTTATTCGTGGTTTACAGGGAGACACGACGATTTCTTAGACGACGATTGTGATGATGACGACGATGATGATGACGATGACGACGACGATGACGACTGGAAGAAAAAATTCCGTTTTGGATTCGGAATGACAAGATTTTATGGTTTTCCATTCCTGCCTCGAGTATACATCCTGGGAAATAGCGAACAGA
Source organism: Pocillopora damicornis (assembly GCF_964200805.1). Lineage (NCBI taxonomy): Eukaryota > Metazoa > Cnidaria > Anthozoa > Scleractinia > Pocilloporidae > Pocillopora > Pocillopora damicornis. The sequence continues at coordinate 31,358,621 of NC_142672.1, read as the reverse complement.
TATCGGTTAATTTCAAGTCCGACAAGATAATCACCTTCAAAGGATTTGATGCCACTTATCGAGTTGTACGAGGTAACGTGCTCTTCGTTCTTGATATTCTGGAGGTACAAATAAGAATAAGAAAATTATGCACAAAAAGGCAGCTCTGATTGTAAAACCTTAGAACCAATATGGCTGCAATAGTTTATTGAGGGGAGGACGCTGGTGGGTCAAATTTCCTTTTCCTTATATTTAGCAAAATAGGAGTAAAAAGTTGACTCGGCAATTACTTTGGAAAGGTTGGTTTTGGACTTCTTGCTTACTGAGAGTATATTGAGCCCAACTTTATTGCCCCCCCCCCCCCCCCCAACTATGGACAGTATCTGAGAAAATACGTGGTACAAAACTGAGCATTGTCCATTGCTTGGGTCTTTTGATACGCTGCGAAACCAAAAGACCTTTTCTATGAATTAAATCATGTATTCAGCAGTTGCTAAAAAATTGTAAGGAATAATGAAGATGAAGTTGACGACAACAGAAAGAATGGCAGGGTTTAAATACTGTTCTAGTATTAATGAAATACAAAGAAATTTCTATTGGTTTATTGGGGTGATCACATGAACTCCCCAAACATGACATTTGGATTGGCTCTGACTAATCAAAGCAAGCGTAACATCGCATTATTTCCTCCACAAACTTCAACTTGACTCATGCGTTTTCTTTTCAGGTCGAGTGGAAGGAAAGTGATCAGTGATGCCTGTAGAACGAACACTTTTGATCAATGACGTGATAAGATTTCTCTCGATGTTTATTTTTCTGCCCTTAAATATCGGTTGTTCTTTGTTCGCTTTTATGTGACCTTCACAAGTTTCTCTTCCTACATGTTGTTGACAATGTATGTTGAACTAATGTGAAAAAAACAACTTTTATCCAGTTTTCTTGCATATGAGATTTACGCGACGTGCGAGATTTACTGTCAAAGTTTTCAATCTGGAAATAGATACCACCCTTCTTGTAAAATTGTTGAAAGAAAAAGGGCACAGTAGAGATGTAACGTGCATTGTATTCAAACTCAAATGAGTAATAAAAAGGCAACTTACAGCGGCGCTAATGAGAAATGAATAAGTAAACTAACGACAACCTTGATGAATCGTATGTTGCCGAGGGCGATGCACACTTCAGTTAGCAGACTATTTCTGAGAGGTAATTTCTCACCAGCATATTGTCACTGATGCTAAATTTCAATCTACGATTCAGCCTCTGTTTTTCTGCGTGTATCATACCCTTGAATTCAAAGGCATCTCTTCGATGGACAAGTTGCCCCAGTGAAAGAAATAACCAATAAAGGATGCAGCCGAAGAAATAGAAGACGAACAAGCTAAGAGGGCTTGTGAGGTGTTTGAAGGTATGCATTCTGTGTTACTCAAGGTAGCATTATAATACCTATTATATCGCTGTTATTTTGTAATATATTTGGATTTGAATAATTCAGATTTGACTACCAATATCATCGAAGTTTATTTAATTCTGTCAGTTGCAAGGCTCTCAGTTTCATTCTCAAGCCTTTGATGGAACAAATGGTAAAGAGATAATTGATCACACACCAGAATTTTGCAGTAATATCACAGGCTGAGAGACTAAAGCAGGATACCGACTATAACTCCTCCCCAATCCCTCTTCCTTTCTCCTTCCTTCCCCCTTCCCTTCCCCCTCAAGCGCTCATAATTTTTGCTATGTTTCGTTTTACATCATTGGACCCGTTACTTTTGCAAATCACAATTTATTGCATCTGTCAGTGTAAGTCTTCTAATCGTTTAAAGGGACATAAACAAAACAAGGAACGAGAGACAAACGTTTGTAAGAGAGCTAGGTTTAGCCTCAAATACATGAATCAATACATATCTTGTCACAAGATAATATGATTGTGCTTATATCCTCTTGCTTTTTACGATCTTTTCACTCTCTGGACAATCAAGCAAAGCTTATTACAATATTAGGGAAATCTCAGTGCGAGTTACAGTACAACTTGCTGTCTATCGGACTAAAAAGATAGACCTCTTTAAAACGTATCAGAAATAGGTAAGGGAAAAGCTTAGTAGGAATCATCAACGATCGTCGTCGTCTTCACGACCTGAAAATTGATAAAACGGCATTGGGTTAGTAGATGCCGTATAGGTTTAGCATTGGTTCCAGATGATCAAATTGTGATCGTTATCCCTTGGTTTGACATGTTTAGATACACTGAAAATGGTGGCCTATAAGTTTAGTTATGGCTTCTGGTTTGATACAGATTAGATACGACTAGGATTTATCAATTCATCGATAAATTAATTAATTAAAAAATAAACCTTAAATTCTTACGTTTTTTATTCGTGACTCTGAGATAAAATCCTCTGTCCTGGCCATCATTGCTATCGGAAGTAAACGTAACTATTATGGGTTCATTACTTTGAGATCCACAAATGTGTTCAAATCTATTTCTCGGCGCCCTTGGATAAATGGATGAGAAGTATTCGTCATAGGCTTTCTCCAAATCATTTAAGTCAATTTTTTCAAATTGGGAAAAACCATAAGGAGAATTAGGGCCAGCAACTTCATCATCGTCATCATCATCATCATCATCATCATCATCCTTGCTACACCCATATTTGGACCGCTTAAGTCGGGAATCACCATTTAGGCTTAAAAGTTCTCGGCCCCCTTGCTCGAAAGTTAAGGTATCCCTGCAAAAGAATTATAATTTATAAATAAACAAACATTTGTATAAAACCATGTTTAGCACTCTACTGATGTAAGTTTTTCAAACAAAATTTTCCATTCAGACCACATATTTTTATCTCGATTGGGTATAGAAAGTTACCATACTCGAATGGTCGATTATTGCTTCATAGAAGAACAGCCATCAGTTGACGGGCGTATATTCATGCTGTTGGTTGTGATAAAGAAATTATAATGATGATAATAATGATAGACACACACAAAACGCTTACCCTGGTCCAAGGTCGAACCTCCGAAACTCTAGTCTAAGATAACGGTGTTCTCCAAGAGTACCAAGATCCCAGGTTCTGGTGGTGTCAGGTGGATAACTGTCAGGGTAACCAGGCGATCTAAGGACTACAGTTTGGCCTGTGAACAAACATGTATAGACATTTTTAATTGTAAGAGATTTTCACCGTTTCTGATGTTTTGATATGAATGCTAATCAGTGGCTCCATGCCTGAAAAAATATTCCTAATCACGATAAGCTTTTTCCTTTCCGCGTGTCTGTTTTCCATTTTTCTTTCTTTCAACTGACCGTTGACGAATGACACTAATTCCGTTAATGATTCTATAAATAGCAATTTCAGCGACATTTTCAAAAGCATAACGCCAACATTACGAAATCCTTTATACTCAATAAATTATTTTCTCAGCATCTGCAAAATTTGTACGTGGCCCTGTAGATCTTCGCGTTACTTATGCACACTTTAAAGTATGAATTAAGAAAACAGAAACTACTCATGCCCATTTTTTTTTTGTGCTTAATTAGATCCATGTTGTTGGTTGCTCTCGCCCTCTCTTTCCTTTCTCTTACGTATGAATTTTCTTACTCGAAAGGTAACTGATAAACGTCCTGTTTGGGTAAAAGCTGTACTTAGAGATTTTAGTCACCTGGTGTAATTGTAATCATTGTCGGTGCGGGTGTGGTAGGTGCGGCGGTAGTCGTTGGTGCCGATGTCGTCGTCGGCGCCTCGGTGGTCGTTGGTGCCTCTGTCGTCGTCGGCGCCTCAGTGGTCGTAGGTGCCTCGGTGGTGGTCGGAGCCTCTGTAGTTGTTGATGTAGTAGTGTTCGGTCCTTCGGTCATTGTGGTCGGCGTAACTGCTGCATTGCATAAATTGGTAGAGCAACATTCTAACATACAAGATGTCAGGTTTCCTTCCAAGGTATCGTTATGCAAATTGCATAAAGTGTTTCCAGAGCAAAAAATTGTCGCGAAACAAAACTTAAGAAGGCCTGGCTGATTTTGATTATCAACCGTATTTACAGTCACACAGGAAAATCCTGTAGTACAGTTGTCCACGCGTTCATTAGAACAAGAATTATCCACACAAGCGACGCACATCAGATTGGACTCTATCAAAAGAAATATACAAATCAATGATTGATTTTAGCCAGGAAGCTTTAATCAAGAAAGAAGATGATCCTGGTGGGTGGATTGCAATTTTAGCAATTGCAGAAAAGGGATTTAAATTTGTTAGTTAGGCGCCTCTACTGACCAAAAGACGAGGCCCTGAATAGGAGTGAGACAAAAAAGTGCTTTACTCCACGATTATTTCGCGTCTAGCAAGATTTGCCCGTGATCCTATCGTACTACAAAATAGTCTTAAGGAATAATTTTATTCATTTAGTAAGGATAGAAAAACTGGATGAATACTGCCGTCGTAATTTTGACTGAAATCAAGAACAAGAAGAACAACGGAAGCAACAACACGGAAAAAAGAAACAACAAATAAGACAAAAACAATACTCAAACAAAAAAGCAAGAAAAGAAAACCCAAACATAAAGGCAAACTGAAGGAAAAAATTGAAGGACTGTACTTTTGACTTCCTCTTTTCAGGAAAGCCTGGTGAAATGATATGCAGGGGGAAGGAGGGGGGGGAACTTTGCGATGCACTGGTATGCCATCCGGGGAGAAGTACTAATTACAAATGCTGCTATTCACTTCATGCGATGGAGACCAGGCTGGGCTCGGGCTGGATGGGCGGGCCACCTGGCTCGAGCACACACCTTACCCACTTACTTTTAATTCAAGCTCTAAAGAGTTGATTATATAATCTGATCATGCGGCTGAGAAAAGTTTTGAAAAGGACTGTCGCTGGTGGCAGTGAAGTTTGACGTTCTAACAACTTTTGCAGGAGTCATATTTCATCATCAGGGCGAGGTAAAGAGTTTTTAGCTAATCAAGCACTTAACGTCTGGTCTTGAAAACTGAGATATTGATGAGTTGTGAAGTTAAGCTATTGGTTTTCTGAGACTGTTGCCGTCGCTAATGCCAGACCCTTGTCTATATGCTTCACCTACAGCACTAACAAGTTCCCTCGCGAAAAAACAACGACAAACTTGGATGAACTTGAGTGGGGCGGTTCTTAAATTCTTAATTTTTTTAAGTTTTTGGTCCGATTAACTAAATCATAAATCCTCAAATACCTCGGGTTTCAATTCCAAAGTTTTGTTCGGCTTCCCAGCTTGCTAAGCTTCCAAGTTCTGTCAGCATTTTAGGGTTTGGCAAAGACTCAATTTCTGTAATGCATATCAACAGCACCTAAGGTAGTAATATGTTTCTCTGTTAGTACCCTAGATGAGGATTTATTTGTCATTTATTGGACCCCTTGCGTGCAACTGAAAAAAAGTTGCATGATTAAAGAGCAAAAGGAAGAAAAATTATACCCATAAAGGAAGGAAGAGGGGAGATGAAATTGATTCTCTGTCATTACCCTAGTTAAGGATATACTGGTCATATATTGGACTTCTTGCATGTAACTGAAAATGTTGCCTAAGCAGATAGCAGAGGGAAAAGAAATTTATAACCTTAAAGGACATTAAAATAATTTATTCGTATTGTGATGTACTCCAGTGTGAAATAGCCTCCTTCGTATACGCCTGAACTAAAAACTGTTTCCTAATTTGAACAAAATTTCTAAATGTTTTAGATTGGCTTTGAACTCATTAAGCGTCGCCGCTCAAAAACACCTGCGTGGCGTACACAACTACAAAACTTTGTCAGATATGTAAGGCATTCCCATGTGTTGTTTGAGAACAATGTTTACACGATAAAGACCCTGGGACAGTTGGAAATATCGAAGAGTGAGTAAAGGACTCATAAGGTTTCAGTTATGCGGGCATCTTGCATTTTAATTTGTTTGGACTGTGAGATGGTAACTCACTATCCAAGCAATGAACAAATGCGGCAAGATATAGTTTTGATTTGTTGTCTTGTTTTATCGGTAGAAACAGATATTCCTAGCACTACAAAATATACACCTTAGGTTCGCAAAGGTGAAATGTCTTTTATGAAAATATTATATTTGCAAAACTGATTATCAGTTGAATATACGAAGAAGTTTATTCTTTAACAAATATATCGCTGCAATTGATTTAGCAGAAGAAAATGTTCGTAATGATTGTTCGAAGCGTTTGCATCACAACACGTTTATATATATAAATACGTTTATATCACTAACTTTTAAGGAGTCTCAGAGTTATGCATCTAACAGCGTTACCGAAGAGGTGCAACTTGCTGTGTTTATGGCGCTGCTCTGCCATCGCATACTTTTTGCAGTTGTGGCATGTTAGTTATATAGAGAATCAAATTGCAATGTTTTGAAAAAACCGTCCATTTTGCTGAAGGTATCCGCCAAGAACTTGATAAAAATTAATATCCACAAGGATTTTCAATTAGCTGACAGCCATAAAGGACCTACCGTTAGATAAAGCAGAGAACTCTTCATCTTGAATCGTTGGACTCAATCGACTGCTGTGGCTCCCTTTTAAGAATGATTATAGATGTATATGTCTCCACATACTTCGGGTCAAATATTGATTATCACGTTCACATTATCCAGCCAATAGCGAGTGCTTTCATGGAGACATCACGTCGGAATGCCTGTATTGACTCGCTCCACAAAAATATAGTTTTGATTGTCACTTCCTTCTACTGATATTAGGATATTGATATTAGGAGAAAAACAACAAAACGATCACGCTTGGTTTTGTGTGCTTAACATTGTTCATGTTTTATTTCGCTCATAACAGACATCTGCTCTGAGATATCTTATAGACAAGGTTAAGACGACTGGCAATAGAATGTATTCATATATCTGAGTCACATTTGCCAGAGAAGTTATATTGTGCTGCGGATTCTTGATTTTTCTATTTCATTCCTGATATTTCGAACTTTGAGGCATTTGCTTTAATTCTCGGGAAAAGAGGCCATACAAACAAACCGCTTTCTCGTCTGCAATCTCAGAAGTATTTACACGTTGTAATATGCGGGATTTTTTTCTTCTGAGTAAAAATAGATAATAAACAATCATTATAAATAAGGAGAAAAAGGACAGGAGATAGATGAACTAATTCACATCGATCACTTAAAAACCATTAAAGCATTTGGTGCCAACACCTTATAAACGTATGATAATAGCAGGTTCTTTTCCTATTGGAGCTTTCCGCTTTGATCGATTTTTTTTCCTATACTGGTCTCACGGTTTAAACATATTCAAATATGAGTATAAAATAATGAAGCTATATTAAGCAATAAACATAACGGAATTACAAAAAATTTGGAAAAAAGTGTTATCAAGACAGTTGATCTTTATAATAACGTTAACTTTGTCAAGTAATAATCAAATTAATATTGAAGACACCAAAAGGGAGTTTTAACTGAACTTTGATGAAGAAGGAGAGCTTGTTCTTTCTTTCTTTCCTTTTCTCAATCAGTGATTGAACTTTTAAGGAGAAAACGAAAGAAGATTGGAAATCAGCGCATCCAATATCTTGTCAAAAAGTGCTTATTGAAAGTACATCAAGCTTTTACTTTTTATTCGAATTGAAGAAGTCGATTTTATGAGGTCAGCAAAGAAAAATTACAAAAAACAGGTGTTAAACAAAATTCCCTAAAAGTCTTAGAATTGTAGCTGCGATATTTTTGCTTGACGTATGTTAAGAATGTATTTGAGAGCCAGAGCAAGGAAGGAATGTTTATGTTGTTCGTGACGCTATCGAGTTTTATCTTAATTGTGTATCATAAGCTGTATGAAATACGTGTCTGTGAAAATGGGAATAAATCTGATTAATCTCACAAGCTAATATCTACAGTAGGTTTTTATTTATACAGAATCATAGAGCTCCACCGGCATTGTATCATCAGAATATCTGTGTGTAAACAATCTTTATAATGGCAATCATCTTTACGGTTCTTTAGAGTGATGTGTTTAATAAATTTCGCTTCGATCACGTCAAACAGAACACTATAATATTTATCCATGTTCCTATGATTTTTGCATAGTTTATGTCTACGAGGTCGAGATTCTTCTACGTTGAAAGCAAAGGACGATGCCTGTATTGAATGTTGTGTACAACCACGTATCGCGTTGTTAATACAGACCGATCACACAAAACTAGATATGAAGCAGCAACTACTCTATGCACTAATGACCGTTTAATATTTTTTTCTGCGTGGGAAAGCATTCAGCACGGCCAACCTAACTTTTATTCTATTAATTGATGGTACTTTAAATTCACGCATACAATATCTTGCTTCAACTTATCTGTTCACCGAATCAATTGCAATATATACATACATTTTGCAGAAAAGCATTCGATCTATCCAATTCCCTTTCTTTTCGATGATGGTACTTTTAAATCACGCTTTCAGTATCACTCTTGACCCATTCCTGTTAACTGAATCAATCGTAGAGATTACTTGAGAACACATCTTTCCTCTTCGAAAGAGATATTCAGACAGTGCGGCTCCAAACGGCATTGTGCTTGAATAGCTAAGATGTTTACCCTTCCTTCATTAGACTACATCTTTAGCTTGAAACATCAACAATAGCACCAATGTACACTGTACTGTGCGCGGAGCAAGGTTAATTTGAGCTTCGAAGTTATATGTATTGAATGGCTCAGCTACACAGCCATTGAACTATCCACAAACAAAAACTATTAATACTCTGTATAGGCAATAGAAACAGCCGCAGTTTCAATACCAAAATATTTCAGGTCATAATCATTAAATTCTTCTGAAGCATTCAAGTCAGAGACAAGAAGGAAAGAGTACTTTTATGCCGAAATTTCATTCAACTTCTTCCTCTCTCCTCTCTGTTTCACATCCTATAAAGCATTATGCAGGTATGGATTTTTGTGTGTCCATGGCGCCTTTTATCAGTTAAGGAATTTTCTATCCAAACACTCTTTAGATAAATTTAGAATTTGGCTCACCTGGGCGACGGATTTGGTTTTGAATGGAATTCTTGCAGGTAATATTAATTGCGATAGTTCCCTAAATTATACCAATGTAAGCTTTATGCTGGTGCACATCACTTGTTCATTCGATATTTTTTACAGTAGCACGCTTTACTATTGATCGTTTAAATCTTGGTTTGTTCTATATTTTGTTATTATTTTTCCATATTCATATTTGATGTATTTACTCGTGTTATTTATCCATTATTTCCAAATTTCCCGCTTTGTTTGGATACTCGCATTACTTTGGTTATTTATTTTCAGGCTCTTTTTAGCTTGGGCCGATTATTGAAGTCTTTCTTTCAACTTTCGTCTGACTTTTTCAAATACTGGTCCACGTAGAGTAGCACCTCACACAGTTCAGTTGATTTCTACAAATGTCCGAGTACAGAATACTTAATTATATCGCGGACAAGTTTGGTTGTTGCGATGGTAACAATAAAATGGCATTAATAACTAATTATGCAGTGGCGACTTTGTCACCAAACAGATTTTAGTTGCCTTGGATCTTTAATAAGCTTCTTCATGAACAGGTTTTATCCCTTGCTAACAGCGCCCCAACAGTCCTCCAACAACCCTCTTGGCATGCTCTTATAACTGTTCCACAACTGTCAAGCTTACTCGTGTTTGAAGTAATTTAGTGTTAACAACCGAGTTGAAAACGTAAATTGGCCACCATAAAGAGTAAAAAGGCTGACGTTTCGAGCGTTAGTCCTTCGTCAGAGCGATTGATGAAGGGCCCAACGCTCAAAACGTCAGCTTTTTTACTGTTTACGGTGGCCAATTTACGTTTTCAACTCAGTTGTTAACACTAAATTACCTGCTATACTCTCCCACCGACGCAGCACCACAGTTTCTTTAGAAACTTACCCCTTTTACTCATGTTTAAGGTGATGAAACTAATTGCAATTCTCTTACTATAGCGTGGTAGAATTGTATGAATTTGCATTCGAAATATGAAAACAGAGAAAAAAATTAAAAGGTGACAAAAATAGGGAAGGAACCAAGTTTCACGTGTTCAAGAAATTCATCAATATTCAACTAGGAGATATAAAGTGAGTTTTTCACAGCTTTAAATAAACTAAGATCCTTTCATCCAACAGTGAGGCAGCTGATATCATGCTACGAGTTGAAAATAGTTAATGTCTTACATTTATTTATTATTTACAAAAACATAAACACAGTAAATGATTAAAAGTATTTTTTATACCTCATCAAAGAAGTTTTTGTTACAATATTGCTATCGGAAAAGAAGTGTATTTTATTTATTATCATTATCTCTATTTCGGAATTAAAACATGTAATTTCAAATTTTTTAGTGATCTGTGATGAAAAGGCGACGGCAGAGCCAATTTAATTGGCATATTGGTATATAACTTGTTACGCCTACTCGGCGCGTGCGAATTGACAGGAAGTTATAGAAGCTAATACAAGGTATTAAAATTTTAAATTTGACATGAAACATTGTAATAATAAACAGCTTTTGTACTTGACTCAGCATTTTAAGTATATCACGTTGAAGTCTTGATTATAAACTAGGATTCTCCTCATAAGATACAATGTATATGGCCTTATTAGAAATTTATTAGATACAGTAGTCCTCAAGGGGTCTTTTTTTTTTCTTTTTTTCATTTCTTAACTTTAACAACTCGGAATTGACTCAGTCAGAAAATCGTTGTAATATGCCAGAGTTCACAGAAATACCAGTTGGAGGTCAAGAAAGGTGATACAAGTCGACTCAACATATCTAACAAAAAAGATGTCAAAGTGACAAATAGGGTTAAAAACTATATTTGAGTACGGTAGGCTTTGAAGACTTTGTGGAAATACCAAGGTCCACAACTTTTGCCTCGGTTGGTAAGCAGGACTCGGGCATAGCTCGTGGACATTGTGAATTTATTTTGGTTGCCTAATGCGTGGCATGAGTACAGGTATACGCTTATTCTTTGACTTACTTTCCAGTTCACAATTTAGTTAACACATGCTTCCAGAAAGTTTTGAAATAAATCGAAAATGAATCATTGTAATGGTGGGTGAGTGAGAACAGATTAATCAAATTACAAGCACTTCGAATGAAATATAAAGCTGCCCGACACTTAGACTATCACTAATGGAGAATACATTCGGTAAAGTTCGATTAGATGATTGATGTCTGACAGAGCACGTACTTGACGAGGTTGACAACTCTGAAAATCACCACTGAACGAAGATACGTCAGCGCGGGGTTGTTGAAATAAATATGCGGCATACAGGTATTTCCCGTGGATATGAGATCTTGAAAAGGAATATGATGAACTGATATAAATTATCAATCAAAAAATGAAACCATCTCAAACAAACAAACAAACAAAAAAACAGCTCGGAAAAGAACACAAAAACAGAATAGCATTACTATATTTGTAATTAGATCGCATATCATGTCTTACAGTTTCTTAGCCACTCCTTAGAGGCATAAAAGATGTATGAGAGTGATTTGAAACTCTACTTTGTGTATTGGGCGAGATCATTTTTTAAAGACATCAATTTGGTATCAGTTAGATCATAGAGTTTAAGATCAACAAGTGAGACATTTTTTCAAACGAAATCGATATTCGCGCAGGAGTAAATTAAAAGAGTTTAAGGTATAATCCTATGCTGATTTAGCAAATGCAAGATAGCATTTGCAATTTTCATTGTTCATAATTGCCGGCTGTTGTTTAAACGTCTTTCTCTGTATTTCTCTTTTGTCCGTTACCATTATCTTTATTGCATTTCTGCATAGTCATTGGCACATCTGTTAGGTTTAGCAGGACAAATTTCAAACAGGCAAAAAATCTACAACCTACGTAGCCTTTAAAAGTTCAGCGGGTTTGCATATTGATGCTACAGAGACTCATACAATTTTAATTAAATTCGGGATTTTCTTTCAATGAATTAAAACAGCAGCAGGTGTCTGCGAACGTTTTTGTAACAGTTCACTTTCGATAACTATATATCAGCCTCTTCCTCAAAAAGCGCGGAGTAGCGTCTCTTTGGAAAATTTGTTTTCAAGCTTACCGGTAAGGCGTTAAACTTATCTGATATTTGTTTTAAATTTGCGACATACTCTAGGCAAGAAATGGAAAATATAAGCTGTATGGGGGAAAATATATTGACACTGGTTGGAAGATGTATTTTGAAGTGCAGTCAAAACACTCACTGTAATGCGCACTGCATGATCAAGGCATTTTTTTTTCTTTTTTTTTATGGGTCATGTCTAGTTGAAATATCAACTAAGAAGTGTTGAATGAACGTTTTCATTAGATCCAAAATGAACATATAAAAGAAGTGCGAGCCTTCAAAATTCTTGATACTGTGCGTTCATTGCCTCACGAAGTAGGTAAGAAGAACGGTGGGGCAAATATAATCAATCCAAGCTGAAATTATAAGTTGTAGAAAAAGAATAAGAACAAAAATTAAAAATAAAAGAAAAAAAAAACCAAAATGATACTTTTAAGTGGTTTGACATTAAGTTTCGTTCAGCGTTTCTTCATATGATAAACTTATGCAAGAAGTCGACCCTTTCCGTACGACGACAGATTGTGACAAACAGTATTCGTCGTTCATAATTTTTTACAGCGTTTTAAACAAAATTAATTTATGTTCGGCATCCAGTTTTATTGGCAGGTGTTCAAGGATACTTGGCAAATGGGATGCATATTGAGACTTCAGGCTTTAAGAATAATCCTGTAACTGAACATGAGAGCAATGATTCAGACCGAAAAAAAAAACCTGCAACCTTCTACAATGAAAAAACTAGCCGTGTTGTTTTATTTGCAAGACAACGGGAAAACATGGTAATTCAAAAAAGTATCCTGACTGTAGATGCTGAACACGAGATAACTCACAATAAGCCCAAAAACAGGTTTGAATTCTTTTATGATCGATGGAAAATGCTTGTTAGACGCGCCAAGCTTTGAAATGCCCTAGCAAAGCTTCAAGAAGAAAACATTTCTTAAAGCTTAAAATCACGCGGATTAACGAAATCCACAGATCAATGCTGTCTTTTTTTCTCATTATCTCTTATAGAAATTGAATTCAACGGGCGTTAAGGAACGGAAAAACCCAACCCATCCCATTGTTCTTAGGATTTTTGTCTTTGTACTAAAAGCGCAGATAATATTTAAACGCCATGTTACCAGTGAAATTGAAAACGTTGAAACTGTGTCTATATTATGCCTACAAACTGTAAACTGTTATCTTTCTTTCCCAGATAAAGTTTAAAAGAATTGGAAGTATTGAACCAAGAACATACCAAAAAGAAAATATAAATGCATATCGCTAAAAAAAAACTAGGCTGTATGATTGATCTGCATCCAATTTTATTTCAAGTGTTTTAGTGAGTTGTGTAATAAGTATTGACTAAAACGTTTAAATTATTGAAAGCAATTCAACCCAGCCCTAAGAAATATTTTTGGAATTTTGCTTCGTGTTGTTTTATCATATTTTTGATAATGTAGAAAATTGCGATCACTCATGATCTCCTCTTACTCTTCTTTGTAGAAATCAGTGGAATATGAAATTGTTGAGCTGATCTGCAAATAACTTTTATTTACTTACTTTAGAAACAAGGATTTTTGTCAGAACCTCGAAAAAAAACGCAATTTAAAATAAAGAGATTTTACTAAATATTTTTTCTTCTTATGATGACAAGGATATCTTCGTTTTCAGCCTCACAGACTAGTGATGCGGCAAAGTGCTTTTAAACGTAAATACCTGTTTTGACTTTTTCACAACTTACTTAATGTCCTCTCTTTGTTTGTGTCCCCAATTAGCATAGAGATGTTTAGGAACTTGTTATGAATAATTTAGTGAAATATGTGCATCTTCTCACGTTCTACTCTGCAAGGAAGACATAAACTTTTATCTTGAATTGATCATAACTATGAGACAATTTTTAGTAGTCCTTTAGAACCGGCAAAATTTATGATTTTTGACAAGTATTGCTTCAGTGGCTTGATGGCAGAATTAAAATTGCATACAAAGATTGATATATTCTTAACCGTTTATTCATCACTTCACGGATTTTTTTAGAACCAACATCATGACCAGCTCCCAGTTGGCTTGTTAGCTCAGTTGGTAGAGCGCTGCACCGGTATCGCAGAGGTCATGCGTTCAAATCCCGTACTGGCTTGAATTTTTTTCAGGCCTTATTTTCACTACTGCCTAAGTAGTTCACATTACTGCGAGGATCACTTTCATTCACGTCTTTATCCGCAGTTCAAATATATGACTTTCATATATTCTTAACCGTTTAAAGATGGATAGGTTTTTCAATTGATTCGACTTCTCGATTTGGGTATATTTACTTTAATCTAACTGTAATTCAGGCTTGCAACGGTTTGTTTGACTAAACTATGTGATTGGCATAAAAAATTCGCTCCATCCTCTCCACCATAGAGCTGTGCTCTTATCTATGCCTTCCTTAGGGTGGGAGAGGAGTAGTCTGTGCTAAGGTAGTTTTTTTTTCTTGTTGTCTTTGCTTTTATTTAGCGACTAATAGCTAACTACTAAAAATAGGAATTAGACCGGACGGAAAATGCACCTTCTGTGCTAAAGTAAGTGTAAGACACCAGTGATTCTCAGCTGTTCTCTGAGATGTCATGGATGGTTTAGAGGGAGACCTATGTAGATCAATTAACGTCTACAAAGCAAAACACTAGAACAGCGAAAACAGCGAGTTTTAAAACCCAGGGAAAGTCAGTTAGAAATAAGCTGAGAAGACGTCGCGTGAGGTTAACGAATTGCAGGAGTCACCTTCGCCCTTCAACACAATTCAAAATGATTATGACCTCGAAGGCTTGACCTCGATCGAGCATTTTTCATAAGAAACCAAAAATATCTGGGATTAGATTTAAAAAGATCCAGTTTTATTGAGACATTCTTTTTCCCTTTTTATGCACGCTTCAATAAAGAATTTTTTTCCTTTTTAGCACCTGTTATATATGTGGTTAGAGAACCTTCTAACAAAATCTATTAAAAATTCACATACGAACTCAAAGTCATCAGTCAGTCATGCCAGAAATGCCACATTCGAGAATCTTTCTTGATGGAACACTTTATTTTTGGATATTTCGAAATAGTGTGAGAAAATTCCTTTATTAAACATAAATCTTATGTGTCACTAGTGTGTTCTTTCGTAATCTTTACAAACACTTAGGCCAGAGGAGTCAACCTGACTAATTTTTTTCACGGTCTCTGCACAATATTCATTGTTAAGTTCTTTTGATTGTTTTTTCTTTCGTTGTTGGTCCTTTCCGGAGAAAGAAAATACAAGACAGTTCAAAAGCAACAAAATTAAATGCACTTAAATGACAGTGATTTGCAAGGCCACCAATCATCTTGCGTTTCCTTGACGAAGTTTTCAAACAAAATTATTGTCACAAAGACTTACCAATGTTGAAACCGTATTTGATTGGAACCAAACTGAGTGATCCAGCAGAGTACTACTAATTATCTTTTCCTAAATTTTCCGCATTTTTGGTTAGTGGCGAA
The DNA here is from genome assembly GCF_964200805.1 of Pocillopora damicornis. Classification (NCBI taxonomy): domain Eukaryota; kingdom Metazoa; phylum Cnidaria; class Anthozoa; order Scleractinia; family Pocilloporidae; genus Pocillopora; species Pocillopora damicornis. Next base: position 31,343,125 of record NC_142672.1, on the reverse strand, counting down.
AAGTAACCCTGTGGGGTTTAGTGATTTCAAAGATTTCATGCAAAAGATTTGGGCTTCTCTTGGTCTCATAGTTAAATACATACTAATTTTTCGTGACATTTTCGTCCCGCTCTGTGCTTTTGTTCTTTTTTTACACAGCTTCAGTCTGATCACCAGGACAATTAAAACGGACATGCCTTTCCATATTTTGAGTTATTCTTTAAAAATTCACAGTACATTAGAACTCATAGTCATCACTAAATCCAGCCAAAATGGGGTAGATCTTCAAAGATACTTGTCGTTCCAATCTTTCCTATGGATATTTTGGAGAGGAATTAGAAAATTTCCTTCATTAAACATCCACTCGATGTGTTGCTATTGTGTTCTTACGTATTATTTACAAACACTCTAGTCACAGGAGTCAAGATGACTCATGGTTTTCTTTCTTTGGACAAAGTTCATTGTTGAGTACTTTTTCATTTGTTATTGTTTCTCTTTTTTCCGCTTTTGGCAAAAGGGAAAGAAAGTGCAGTTGGTAACGCTTATCTGCATTTGATTTCCTTAACGAAGTTTTTACACAGACGTATTGTCACCAACGAGTAACTGAGTGAAAAGGACAAATTCACCGGGCGGGACGTAAATATTACAAAATACATTAGGGACGTTAACAGGAGACAAAAAGGGAGGCACTAATCCTACGCATTAAAACAGCAAAAAAAGTACGCCTCCAGAGGCTTACTGTTTACCAATTACCGACAAAGTGAAAAATTATCTAGCCCGGAGAAAAAATGTTGAGCATCTCTGCTGGATATTGTTTGATTTAAATCTCTATAGTCAGGCTATCAACATTGATTGCTCTTTGATCGATGTTTGTTTTTTTCCCCCGGCGAAAGCGGAAAAAATAAACAAATCAACTCGAAACATTTTTTATTTACACAGCTGCAGTAGTAGTAGGTTGAAACTAAAAACATAAATAAGAGTAAAGTTAACTAAGAAAAACAAACTACAAACAAAAAATGACTACAAACGAAACGAAACGAAACGAAAAAATACTTATACTGATGATAAGAGAAAAACTGATAATAAGATAAAACTGCAATAACAAATCACTTAAAGACTTCTAAAAAAGAGAACTGCGCCAAGTGCGACTTTAAGAAACTAACTTAAAAAAGTGATTACGCGTGAGAGAAACTTGCTTTAAATACAAGGACTGCGAGATAACGTGCCGTATGTGAAAAGTGCAAAAAAAGTGTAACTAACGAAGAAAAACGCCAACAAAGTTATCAATAAACACGAAAGAGGAAGTATGACATGTAAAGAACAAAATAAATAGATACAGAAAAATAATTAGAAAGCACTTGGAGCTTACGGTTATAGTAATAAGAAATTCATAATAGTGAATTAAAAAGAGAGAGATAAATCTGTTTGTTTTTGCTATTGGTTCAAAATGAGATACTCTTCCCTTATATAAATGGCCTTTTCTACCTTTATTTGAAAACTTTAGTTGGCAGAATCCAAAATCGTGAAAGACTTTGCAGAGTATAAGTCATCACAAGCATTACAAATGTGGCGAGTGTCTCACCAATTTAGTGCTCAAGCAGTACGGTCCATCAAAACATTTCTAAATAATAACAACCTCCATGCATTACAATCACGGTATCTGTCGAGGATTTTCCATGGGAGAGTAGAACGGTCCGAGCAACAGGAAAAAACTGCAGTTTATTTTGTATGCTTCAACAGTTCAATGAACGGAGCTTTTTTATCTTTAAAAGTACGTCATAGACGTGGGCAGGATTTTAAAAACACAATGTTGAAAATTTTATTTTAGAACTCATTGTCATCGGTTAATCCAGCTAAACGTGGGAATCCTTCAAAAATGCTACCTTATAGAAAAATATTTCTATGAATAGTCAGAGATATGGGTAGTATAAGAACATTCCCTCATGTAAAATCCACTTAGTGTGTTACTAGTAAATTCCTTTGTATTCTTTACAACATTTTAGCCACAGGGGTAAGCCTTTCGTTTATTTTTTTTTTGTTTTTGGCTCTATTTTTTCCGCTTTCGTAGACGGAAAAACAAAAGCAGAAACGTCATCTCGTAACCAATACAAGAGTAGCAATCATTTTGAAACAAGTATTTGTAACCAGAGACTAACCCATGTTAAACATCAGAAATTAAACCATGCAATTTTTAACGGAGTAGCTTAATAACAAACTCTTTATGCTTATCGATTTTCCGCGTCGTCGGTGAGTGGCAAACAGTAGGCCACAGGGGGTTTATTTTTTCGCTGATTCATTAGGAAGGATTCTGGGCTCTTTTTATAACCTTTTTACACCTGAAATATATTTTTGGGATATTTTCGTCCTGCCCTGTGCCTTGGTCCTTTTTTTTAGGACCGAGGCTACTTCTTTCTGTCTTTTTTGTTTGTTTTTTTTTTTCTTAATAAAAAGGTTTACCACACGTCTGCTTTCTACCCAGTGAAGCTTTCGATTTTAACACACCATAAACAAATTTGCCGCTAGAAATATTTCCTGATGTATGCGCCAAGTCTCCAGAAAAATGAAAAAATAAACTGGAAATCGACAATTTTCCGTTTTATTTGTAATGGTAATCCAATTATAAATAGAATAAAAAAAATTGACTTTACGTAAGTCGGAAAAACAAAAAACATAGTTACCATTTCTAATTACGATCCTTTGTTACACTAAATCGAAACGTGGCAAATCTAAGAGCGACACATCTAAGACGTAAATGACACTGCACAGTTGAGTGATTTATTTCGAAATATTTTTAAGGGTTGTGTGCATCGTTTCTTCCAAGGATTAAAACTTACCATAGGCTTATAAAGAGATGACGAAATAAACAACTATCGGTCTTTATTTCCATTGTTTATTTTGCATCTTCGTTTATTCAACTCAGGCCTCCTAAAAACACTTGGGATCTAGAATACGCGCGTACATGTTGCGCTCTCGTTTGCAATATTTAGCATGTATTATCATTGATCCTTCGATTGGGAAAAATAAAACAGTTTCGAATTATTTGACAGGAGAAAGCCGGGAAGAGAATCACTAACGACAAATCTATTAACACCCAGTCCGAGAGGGGTCTTTGGTAGAGTAACTCTGACGATCGTACATGTCAGAATATGATTAATTGCTCGAAACATTTTACAAACACACTTAATATGAATAAAGGCATTTTCTCTGTCTCTTCTTTTATAAATCACAGGAAACAACAAAGTTACTGGATTAAATTCCCTCCTTTAATGCACTCGATCCGTGTATAAGTTTACAACCTTTGTATACCTGTTCCATTATTTTATTTCAATAGCGTTTTCTGATCTTAAAGATGTCATCGTGTCCTTTTCGTCTTTCATTTAGGCAAAAGCAGAAATGGCAACGTTTTATACATTACAACAAAAGTCCTTCCACGTCAGCAAGGAGGAAGGTTATGCGTGGTGCACGCTGTTCTTCGTTGAGGCAGCTATTGTCATCGCCCTTAACATGTTCGCTATTATCATTTTCAGTACTGACCGCCGAGTCCGTAAGCATAGTACATATCTACTCATCAACCTATCAGCAGCTGATGTAGGTGTTGGCGCACTTGTGATACCAGCATCTGTCCTCCTTCGTGGAAATACGTATGACCTTTGGAATGTGAAAATAAATCCTATTGGGTTAATTTCTGCATATGGAGTGAACTTGCTGTTTTGTGGTAGCTCGCTCGGATTTTTGGCCTCAATATCCGTAGAGAGACTGCACGCCACGAGAAATCCAATAGGGCATAGGTCCATGTCTGGATTGTTTTATAAAATTTGGGGCGCAAGCATTTGGGTCGCGTCGCTTATCTTTACTTTGTTTACAATTTTTTTCATGTATTATGACCTATTAGGAACAAAAATTTGGTTCTTCGCGGCGTCAGGTGTCTTCTGTTTGCTTTTGATTCTGTGTTGTAGCTACTGCGGAATCTTTGCAACAATTCGATGTGCTGAGCAACCTCGTCATGAACACCGCGGACAAGCCAGAAAAGAACGAAAACTTACCATAACACTCTTCATTGTCACATTAGTCTCTCTCTGCGTGTGGACTCCGTATGTATTTTTCACTTTCTTGGAGGAACAAATGACTCGCATATTATCTGACGAAGCCCTATTGCGCTTAAGATGCATTTGTGAGTTGCTGTTCTTTGCCAACTCGTTTGTGAATCCAATCTTGTATACCATCAGAATACCAGAGTTTAGGAGAGCGGGTATTAAACTTATAACCTGCATCAAGGACTCTCCAAGTAGACAACAGTCACAATCGACGTGAAGATTCCAGCTGGATGACTGTGAGAAAGATGAATTGGCTTTGGACAAATGTATTATGCAGCAATAAATGAACTTTTAAAGGTTGTTGGCATTTCGTTCTGTATGACCGCAAAATTTATCTCCTAGATGCCACGAAGAGCCGTCCAGCTTCCATTTCCTTTAAAGCAAAGGTTCACCCACCCACAGCTCCCTTTCCCGTCACGATCGATATTTAAGTCCCTTCCCGTCGCAAGTATCAGGTCTGTTGTTTTTATCTAATTGAAAGACTGTGGAAAATTTTGAGAGAAGAGTTCATTCAGACGACGATTCGTTTTCACCAGTAATTAGCCGTGCGGTCAACCACTTATTCTATAAACACCTCTTTCAAATCAAGGTCGCGGTCCGCACTAAGAGTTATACGGAACGAGTGTTTTTCCCTTCGATTAATGAGCAAGTACGAGTGTTACGGGTAATAAATTACTGGAAGAAAAGTAGCGACCGAGAAGAGCAGGGTTTTAAGATATCATATCTTACATGAATCTGTCGAGTCTCGTCAAACAGAAACCGGAAGGTTTTAAGTGACTGACCCATACATGAAAAGCAAAAAGAGTCAATTTAAAAACGTTTTTTAGTTGCAATCGAGTTTTTAAAACACATTTTTAGGTAAAGCAAAATTGTCATATTTATAGAAGAAATTGGCAATAACTCAATTGAAAGCCTGGCGATAGAGGCAGGCTTAGATTTTAAGGGCAGGTTTAGATTTTCCGGCTTGCTGACCAATCACAGTGCGTATAGAAGCATTAGCTATGATAATAGCTGTTATTTAACAATGAAATTCTTTCTAAATCCTCAGCCAATCAAACCACATCAAGAGTAAGAGGGTATCTTTAAAAAGAATTCGCAACCACCATTCAATCATTCATTGCCTTGTTACTGAACTTGTTGCTCGACATCAAGGAAGGTAAGTGACAGAGTTTCATATGAGCTCTAGCGTCAGTTATTTGCTTGAACTTCAAAGAATGTTCAAATCAATTACTAAGATATCTTTAAATGCCCTCTGCATCAATTATTTCAAATGTATTACGCAAAAATCGCCAGCAATAATAATGCATTACATGAACATTTAAAAACCAACAACTGCTATTCCATGGTGTTAGCTAATTTTATAAATTCCGAAGGTTGTATGTAGGAAAAGGAGCAACGTACGTCTCAAAAATCTTGACTTGTTTTATGCGCTCTACTGAACTTCGTCATTAAAATTTATGGGACCTTTAAAAAGCAGATTTCGGTTATAACAACATCAAACAGGAAAATGAAAATCTAAAATTGAAAGAGAATAGTCAGAGATGGAGAAGGGTAGGACACATTTTAAAGGACCACATCCAAATGTTCAAGTTAAATTTTTTTTACGATGATACTATGCCTTATAGCTTCATCAAATCATTGACCGGTGTACTCCCTCATGGATCCCGGAGTTGAAGATTCCGATGGCATTCAAATTCAACTCCCCATGAAATAATTGTTATTTTAATGCGCTAGGAACAAGTAAGTGAATAGTGGCACATGAGAACTTTAGATGTATATGGAGTTTGGACACCCCCCGCCTGGAGGAATAAATGTTTTCAAAGTTTCTCAGGGCTTCCGCTCATGAATATCACAGTGTATTTGTTTTGACTATTTTGCATTTTTTCCTGTTTGGCATCTTTAGGCACAAACCATGATCACTGCCAGAAATTTCTATCATAAAAAGAAATAACAATTTTGACCATCGATAGCCTGGTTAAATCAAATATTTACGACTGTGCTTAAAACAGTGGTTGTTCAAAATCAGCTGAACAAAGTTTAATTTCTTCAAAAGATTGATGAGTGTACGTTGAACTTAAGATGTTGTATTGTGCCGACTGAGTTGACACTTTAAAAAAAAGTTGATTTACGTAAATTAAACAAAAATTGTCATTCTCCCTCTTTGGAAAACAGAAGGGAAGGAAATTTTTTAAAACTGAGCTCCTAATGTTGCAGATTGTACAGATTGTTACGTAAGCCACATGAAACCAGCTAAGAATAGGAACAAGACATTGTTAAGTTAATTTACAACTATTGGAAGGGTTATGCGTAAATAAAATGATCTTAACATTTTTACCCAAAAAATAGCAATTGTCAGTCTTGCTCGCCCAGGTCTTTTACGTCACTGGAAAAAATCCAACTGCCAGCCAATACAGAGCGTGCTTTCAAGCTTTAACTGTGTCTCTATACAACCACTTCAATCGCAGAGAGGGTATCAGAGTGAGAGGGCTTTTATTGTGCTCTATCCATGTACTCAGAGTTTACTTTGGCTCTCTAAAGACATCCTGTGTAAAATATTCTGTTTCATTACTAATCGCCGTCAATGCATCGAAAAAAGACGGATACTATATTAAATCCAATCCCAACCTCCATATCTGAGAATTATTTTCCTTCTTTTTTCCATACCTCCAGATATGTTTTTATTTGTTGACTAAACTTTTCATCTTACAAAAGCAATGTGTTCATTTTCCAGAATCCCGATCCTTGTCAGTCTCTTCAACCTCCTTTAATTTCAGTACAGCTTTTTTGTTTGGGTTTTAAACTCTCCAAATATCATGCAAATTAAATGTCATTAAAATTCCTCCGGTTCAACGATTCTTTCTGGTCGTTATTATCCCACCTGGTTTATTAAATATCGGATTCATAAGACACCTAGTGTCCCCTTTAATGATTATCCCATTTTCATAAGCAATGTCGTCTTTTTTCAGGACTGCAAGGAGTAAACGTTGAATGTAATAGTTTTCGTCGCTAATTTGTGCTTGGACACCAATATATTTACCAGCGGGATCCACGTATTTTTGTTCTATTTTATAATCAAAGCCATTTCGTAATAGCATCGCGACACCTCTTACATTACTGCTCCCGTGAGCGAGCTCTAAAAGAGCGCCCCATTCAGCCTTTCATTGTTTCTCTTTATTGCGTGTGGAATGCGTATCTTAAAGAAAAATCATCTGTGCATTTTGTTTTCTACACCATGCAAATATTGAAAGTCGTTTCTTAAAGTTACTCAAACCTCTTACCTTCAAAGTTGACATTTTAACATTTTCACAAGAATCCATCTGATGGGAGAGCAGTCCTTTGAAGGCTGCTGCCAATTGATATAACATACAGAAACGCATATATATAAAAACACAAAAATACTGGAATTTTGGTATGATAAATTGTCTAGAACATATTGACGGAATTTTTTTACTGAAGGAGTCTCGCATCTTTTCGTCCAACAGCCATGCAAGGTCCTTAACATAATATGCCTTTTATTTTCTCCAAATAGGTATTCCCTGACTCACTCATCGGACAAACAATTAACACATTAAATTAGTAAAATAATTAAAACAATTAAATATATTGGTAATTTTACTAATACATGTATGAGTTAAAACTCCGTGTCTTTTTCAGGGAGATCGATTGTCTTCCGGGCAATTGAAAGCTAATCGGCACTGCATATTGCAGTTGTTAACGCGTAGTTATTCCAAGTATTCTGTACTCTTCAGAAAATGTTGCTCGAAAAAAAATCTTAAAAAAAAAAAAATCTTCAAAGGATTATTTTCTAAAGTTTTGATAAATTCCGAACTTGCATTCATGATGTGTAACAAAAAAAAAATCATGCTGATTTGTCTGTTTGGAGACTGACCAACCTGAAGGCAAACGTATCTTTATTGGGGCCAGACCTTGAAAATAATTATTGGATTGACACAGCCAAAAAAATGAAGAAATGGCGCGTTAGCACTCTTTGCCTGTGATTGATTACGAATGTGATAAACAAAGACTGTATTAACCATTTTAATACATGATTCTTTTGTGCATGAACAATTGAACAAAACACTTAAGTCCTAGAATGTGTACTCGTTAATCTCATAGAGCATTATGCCTTGAAAGAGTGATATCTATGTCTACACACCTTCATTAATCATTATTTAATAAGTTAACAGCAGTTAAAATTCCAACTAGAGTTTATAGCATGAAGCAACATGGCCAACTCACTTGCGAGAACAACTAGTTACAAAAGTATGAGAAAAGCATGATAGGTAACAGCTACTCAGACATTGTGCCAGAGAAACTTACCTAATGTTGTCGACAAAAATGAGTGGCCCTCAAGGTATGAAGAATTACAGTGTAATTCTTCAGACTTTGATCTATTAAAAAATCTCTGGAACCTTACTGATGAAGTTAAAGATCAGGACTTAGTCCCACAAAAAAAATGAAAAGGGAGGGAAGGAGGGAGGTGTGGTGGTGTGGTGGGAAGGAATACACGGCAACGCCAGACACGAAGAAACGTTCTCCCCTCTATACCACGAAGCAAAGGAGGACTTGTAACGATCATCTTTAAGGTTGAAAATTGCCGGAAAGAGAGATTTATTACGATGGATGCATTGTTCAATTAAGAAGTTGAAGTTTTAATCAGCTGCTTAAAACACTAACTTGGTGGGTAGGTATGGAGTAATTTTACATAAATAACTATGGACTGGCATATAGTCACGAACCTTAACTTTGCTCACCGATAAAGAATACATTAGTCCGCTGTAGTTTTATGTGGACCTCAAATTTCTTCATATAAACCAAATGGAGTTGCAGGTCAGCTGAGCCGTAATTAAAGATAGCGGGTAGTGGGTAAAAAGTTTCATAGCCGTCCTGATAAAGTTACGTGGGAGTCCCGTAAGATCGATAAAGAATACATTAGTCCACTGTAGTTTTAAACGGACCTCATATTTCTTCATATAAACCAAATGGCCCCACCTTGAAGCCAATATTCTCCTGAACGGCCCTCACATCAAGAAAGCCAAGGGTTCTTATGATTGTTTTCCGAGAATGAGAGGTAATCTGTCATCGCTTTTCAATCTTGGATTTACGTTATGTTAGCAGAGGTCGTTACGAAGATGGGTTAGGGAAATGCAAACAGCTATTTTCAAAGAGCCTTTGAAGAACCTTTCTACGTTTTGAGTTGAGAACAATTATTGTACCTTATTCCTTACCTTTAAGTTTTTTGATTTTTCTCACAAGAATCCTTCTGATATTCTTTAATCTGATGATTTCTGTTGAAATAGGTGAAACACGATTTATAGATATTTTAGATAAATCTTACAATCGTCCTCAAAGTTGTCTCACACTTGGCGAGTCGAAGGTTGGTATGATTGTGTTCCGAGAATAAGAGTTAATCTGCTGTCGCTTTTCAATCTGGGATTTACGTAATGTTGGCAAAGTGCGTCACAAAGTTGGATGGGGGAAAATAGAAAAAACTACTTCTCAAAGAGCTTTTGAAGAACCTTTCTGCGTTTTAAGTTGACAACAATTATTGTGCCTTATTCCTTACCTTCCCATTCGGCTCTGATTTTTTGCGTAATAATCCATATCAATTTCCTCAATCGTTTGCGTTCTGTTGAAATAGGTGAAACATGATTTAGAGATATTATAGATAAATCTTATGACCCTTTTCAAGGTTGTCGATAAGTTGAAGATTGATATGATCAAGAACCGAGAATAAAAGATATTCTCTAATCATTTCTTTTCAATCTGGGATTTAGTGTTTGAAGAGGTATCATGGATGGAAGTTGATGTACAATTGTATTGTTAGCTTACACTTCGTTTTAACAGCTAAATCTTTTTCCTCTTCTTAATCAGCTGTATCCGACACTATTTATTGCTAATAGAGATCATTTGATCGGTACGAAAAGAGAAAAGAGGTGCTCTCTTAGTAAAATAGCTTTTAACTGGTAATAAAGTCAACCCTCCTGATGGGCGACCAGATTTTGCCAAACACGATGAAAAAAAGCTAAAATAAAATCATAGCTGTTAAAATCAAAACTAAAATTGAAACTAAAGTCAGATTGGACTCACTCTCTTTGATTTCCTCTTCTTCGCCAGATCCTTCGCCAGATCCTTCATCTTCTGCTTCTTCCAATCCTATGTAGTTTGCTACTTCTTCCATTTCTGATTCGTCTGCTTCTTTTTCCATTTCGGGATCTCCTAATTCCTCTTCATCTTGTTGTTGTTGTTCTTCTTTGGGATCATCCTTCGAGGCCGAATATGCTGGCTGAATATGATCTAGAAACCAAGATAGTCTATCTTCAGCATTATAGGATGTCAAGATTGAAGTATGATTTGGACCTCGCTTCAGGCGGGCAGTTAAACCAAAGACCTGTTCTGTACTGGAAATCCTCTCACATCATTCTTTTGGAAATTAATAGAATTGAGTCTTCTGGGGAGAAGTTTCATGATAATGGATTTACTCCTGTATGCCTGGATATAAGTTTACCATTTTGTTGTCTTGTAAGCGAGTCCAACTGGAGTTCTAACTGAGAGAGCTTATGATAAAGTTGGCCTTGGTCCTTCTCGAATTCACGAAGTTTTTGATCAGGTCGGCCTTGGTCGCTCATCATTTGGTATTCATTGTGATTCTCATTGTCCACTTGCTTATTAGGTGTGCCTAAAAATAAAAATAAAAAACAGTTTAATTCACTTTGGCAGCTATGGTTTATTTGTTAACAATCAGCTAATAGTCGAATATCATAAGCAAATTGTAAAACAAAAAGTATATAATCAAATAAATAAATAGGAAATTGAAGGGATAAACGAAGAAAACAACATGTTTCGAACAGGCTGTCATGAAGCATTTTGACAATTTATCTAGGGAGTGGACTAAAATACTGTTTGAACTGATTTTTCAAAGAAATGGTGTTAAAACACTGAGACTATGTTTTACCACCTTAAGGCTCTTAATTTGGCCCATACATTATTCAGTGTATTTTTCAATTCGGGTTTTGAATAATTATTTATGACCTACACTCTTTAAAGCACGGTTTAGCCCTAAGATACGGCAACAGATTATAAACTGTTTATTATCTCCCGATCACACTGAATCCATGGCATTTTGTTTCTCGAGGTGGATACATACCATATGGTTTTGCGGTCGATAAATCAACTACAGCAAAGGTCACCACCTTTAATAAAAAGTGAAGAACAAGCTTTATAATATACATGGAAAGAATAAACGAGTAGGCTAACTTATTGTTAAAAATTCAGTTATCTCGCAAGCCGACCTTGCACCTAGCCAGAAACGCTATAAATGGCTACGCGTAATGTCAGGGAATCCGCTGACCAGACTGGTAATCAACCAATCAAACACTTATACAGAAAAAAATAAGCTAACCAAATATGGCAGTTAGCCTACTGTAATGCAGCCAGTCCATGTCGAAAACGCAGCAAGCCGACGATGCAGCCAGCTTCCTAATCATTACCTATTGAGGCAATGAAGTTGCAACCCCACGAATGGGAAAATCGGCTAGCCTTGCCTTCACCTGCATCTCGATCAAAAAGACATTTTTCAACGTCTTATCATAAAATACAAGGAAGACTTACCACAAATGCTATAATCGAGGATGCCATTCCGAGAAGTTCACACAACTTTAAACTTGACTACGGAAAAAGAAGATTTGGTTTAAAATAAGAAATTCTATGGGATATTCTAAAATAAAAGTGTCTGCGTTATTAATATTAATTTTAAAAATATTTATCCTAATAGTTAGCATCAATCAATGTTATTATGATTAAATCTAGTGAGGCATAAAGACAAGGGTTTAAAACTAAATTTTTGGTTACAAAGCTTTGGTGGTGTGAGCCAATGCTACATCTTGTATAAATGTCATTCTCCTATTGGAGGTAAACAACTTTCATTTCATAGGTTCAATCATCAAGTATAAAACAATTGTTTACATATTTTATATCTTTTCTCAACAGGCCGTCGAGGCTAAAAAAACCATGGGATTTTGAAACGCCCAGCATCAAGTTATCTTTTTTGTCTTTTTATCACCATTTTGAGCAATACACAATTTTCACTTCAAGCACAAGTAATGTAAAGCTGCGAGTTTAGCAGTCTTTAATAGTCTAGTATTGAATTTTTTTAAACGTAATCGTTAGGCTTTTGACTCGTTTTTATCATTGTATACACGCAGTTGGAAAGCATTTAATGGTGGAAAGATCAAATAACTGCAACGCACACACCATAAAATTGCTATCGACCAGGAGATACTATGTTGCAGAAGATAGCCTGAAACCGCCATTTTTAGAGTATTAGTTAATATGATGTTGGGTTTTATTCACGCAATAAATTTTGATATTAAAAACCGTTGTTACTCGATGTGTGAGGTGCTTTTATTTTAGTTTTTTCTTCGTTCAGAGATATCAGAATAATTGTGCATTCGAGGCTTGGATCGGTCAGTGTGTTTTTTTCCTTTTTTGCAAAGTTATCTTACGAGACTCCCACGTAACTTTATCAGGACGGCTATGAAACTTTTTACCCACTACCCGCTATCTTTAATTACGGCTCAGCTGACCTGCAACTCGTTATCGATTGTAGTGCCAACGCACGCATGTCTTTCACCGGCTATACTGTTCATGTTAAAGCATGGGTCTTCGAAATCAGTGTTCCATCAGGACAAGTTTTGGCCATTGTAATTTTGTTGCGTTGGCCATTACGTCTGACTTGTGTTTAAAACTGTGTTTTAAGGCGCTCTTCAATTGGAGTGTGTCATTCAATGAGTTCTTTTGCCTTAGTTTTGTCGTTAATCATAGCAAAAACTCTATTTCTGTGTCAAAAAGCATTGCGGTTACCCACAAAAGAAGGACACGTATCTAAGGACTGATACAATACTAAAATAGGTAATTAGAACAAAATGATTAGTAATAAACGAAATTCTATCATATAAAATGTTATACTGCATAAACATATCGCAACATGACGAATATCTACAAATTAAGGGTTGCACAGGACGCAAAAGTCGACGTGTAGCCGCACCCTTCCCCCCAAAGGTGAAACAAGCACGTAGCTAACAGCTCACTTACGTACTTTCTTATTTACTTACTGACTAACTTATTGGCTTACCTATTAACTCGATCTGGCATGTTCTGTGCAGAACTTTGAGGCACTGTTTGCAGATTTATTACGTAATCAAAATTGTGTTCATTGTCTTTCTTTCGAAGTAATCACGAGACCAGGGCACGAAAATAGACGGTTCATGGACGAGCGCAAAATCGTTCTAGAGATTCTCCTTCCAGTGCAGTTATAATGAATGGTTATGATCCCTGTATCTTATTTGCGCTTACTTATTTGGTTTTTTAAAGATGGCAATGTACTTTTTTTTACTTTCTAAAACACTATCACATTCCAGTAGAATTTGAGTTATTTAGGAAAATGCTGTTACACGATGTAAAAAAAAATCGCTGGATTATTATTTTCAATAAAATCATCTTAACAAACGCAGCGTAGCAATTAATTTTTAGGATCAGAAGAAGCATCTGGCGAAAAAGAGGAAAAGAAAAAGAAAAAGGGTGAGTCCAATTTATTTTAAGTTTTTATTTTAGTTTTGATTTTTACAGAAAAAAGTTTTAATTTATCTTTCTTTCATCGTATTGTGCAAAATGTGGTCGTCCATTAGGAGGGTTGACTTCATTAACAGTTAAAAAGCCATTTTACGAAGACAGCACTCCTTTCTCTTTTCACACCGATCAAATGGTCATTTGTAGCAGTAAATAATAGCGGATACAGGTAATTTAGAAGAGAAGCAAAGATATAAATGTAACGCTAAACTAACACTACAACTATACATCAACATCCATCCATGATACCTCTCCTAACATTAAATCCCAGATTGAAAAGAAATATAAGTTATTTGCCGGCTGGGAGGTCCGTATGGTGAAAAACTGTGACCTCGGTCTTGAAAATACTGCCCGAGGCCGTAGGCCGAGGGCAGCATTTTCAAGACCGAGGTCACAGTTTTTCACCATACGGACCGACCCTTAGCCGGTAAATAACATATTTATTGTTTTTAAACTTGACGAAATTCTTTCCGAAAGAACCCGAATGATTTATGGCCGTAAATACGGCAAGATCTTCCATAAACTGAATTTTTGAGTGGGTAAATGGTAGTTAAAATAGAGGTGATGCAAATTTAAGAGAGATGCCTCAGCGAAACATTTTCATTTCCGTAACGATAAAGGTGGTTTAAAAGGCTTCCAAACAAACTTTGAAACATTATTTTTACGAGTATCTGTCACAATCTGACACCTGTCAATTAGAGAGCGCGCAAGAAAAAGAAAAGCGAAGGAACATTTGAAAACCAACAGAACTAGTATGGCAAGGACTGTCACGACAATGTTTTCTTCAAAATCAGTTAATGATCTAACGGAAAGTATTATTCACTCTCATCGACGATTCATTCATGTAGGAAGATTTACCTCTGTTCATTAAGTAAACGGCGAGGAAATTAATTGTGAGTAAATTCAATCTTTTTATTTTGAAGTTGTGAGAGTTTGCTCGTTTGTTTGCGGTAATGGCGTGTTTAACTCTGATCTTTCCTTCACAAAAACTAAATTCGAACGGCACACTCCAACGAGACACAAGGGAATGTAATGCGGCCTTTTCTCAAAAAATTCCTTCAATTTCTGTTGTGCAATTTAAGGTACAAATGTCCAAATTGAACGGAATTGGAAAGACTCACCAGGAGCGTATATTTGTTGTAGAACTTAAATTAAAACTTCGCTCGCTCTTTCACTATGAACAAATTGCTCGAGAAAATTCAGATATGAAATGAATGAAAGTTCCATCGTTCAGTTTACCTGTAACCAAATACCTCACGTTCCAACTTTCTGGGTACTTTTTGGGAACGATTAAAATTAATTGCAGAAGGTTTTTAGGCCGCTTGTCAACCAACGTAATGACACTATTGTTTATACAAATTCATTCTGAAACCAATATTTTTCTGTCAACCAAAGTGATTTGATAGAGAGAAAAGAGAGGATTCATAAGTTATTTATCGGCTTGAGGTAGTGACCGACGTGTTTGCTTAAAAATACTGCCCAGCCGGAAAACGAGGTATATTTATGAAAAATGACAACGAAAGTTGGGATGTACTCGGCGACTCACGAAAGCGTTACCTTGGCCCGTGGGCAGAGATAGGAAAATACTGACCGGGTAAAGAACCAATCAGATTGCAAGATTCGTTACCGTGCCCTCTAAAAAAACAATAAATGATCATATCAATCTTCAACTTATCGATAACCTTGAAAAAGGTGATAAGATTTTCCTGTCATATATCTAAATCATGTTTGACCTATTTCAACAGATTCAGTAACATTTAAGCCGGAAGGAAAATCATCAGGAAAAACACAGAATGTAAGGATTACGGTACAATAATTGTTTTCAACTCGTAACGTACTGAGAAAGGTTCCTCAAAAGCTCTTCGATAATATCTGTTTCCATTTTCCCCATCCACCTTTGTAACGAACTCTGCCAACATTACATAATTATATATAGGTTCCAGATTGAAAAGCGACGGCAGATTACCTCCTATTCTCGGAACACAATCATATCAACCTTCGACTTGCCTAGTGTGAGACAACTTTGAGGAGGGTTATAAGATTTACCTACAATATCCTAAATCATTTTTTTCTTATTTCAGGTGTGACAAAGATAATAAAAAAAGTCAAAAGACTCAAAAAAAAGAAAGTGAAAAGGTACAATAATTGTTATTTGCTTAAAACGTGGCAAAGGCTATTCAAAAGCTCTTTGACAATAGTTGTTTCCATTTTCCCCCAATCCACCCTCATAACGACCCTTGCTAACAGATTGAAAAGCGACGACAGACTACCTCTCATTCAGGCGTCCTGGCATAGTGGGGAAAACGTTTCTTCGTGCCTGACGTTGCCATGTTTTCACGTAACTCTACCGGTAAATGTATAAGGACGGCTATGAAACTTTTTACCCACTATCCGTTATCTTCAATTACGGCTCAGCTTACCTGCAACTCGTTATCAGTTGTAGTGCCAAAGCACGCATGGTAGCTCTTTCACCGGCTAAACTATACATGTTAAACATTTTTGCGTTTCCCACTGCATCTGATCCGTGCGCAAATTGTGTTTTAAGTCGCTCTTCAGTTGGAGTGTGTAATTCAACGAGTTCTCTTGCCTTCATTTTGTTGTGACAACAACTCTATTTCTGTGTCAATAGCGGTTACCCACCAAATTGGGACACCTATCTAAGGACTGATACAAAACTAAAATAGGTGATTAGAATAAAACGATCCGAAATTAACAAAATTCTATCGTACAAAATCCTATAAAGATTAACTGTGATATCCCATTATGGCGTATATGTACAAACTAAGAGTTGCACAGTCACAGTACGCAGTTTTGCAATTTTTGTTGAGAGTAGCTTGCCTATCAGTTTCTTACAAACATCTGAAGCCTGCTGATCCCTCACTCGTATTTTTGCTCTTACCTCGAACCAAAACACGAAATGTATCTTGTTATCTAGTGCGTTCCTATTTTCGACGTAACTAGATTGGCTGATCATGCAAGTCCATTAAAGCGCAATTAGTGGTTAGCCAGCCGTTTTGGTAATTTATTTTCCGTTTTGGTAATTTCTTGTTCCATTTCCACGCTGGAAATTGAACAATAGGCCATTTTTACAAAGATGTATGAATCCTTTTATAGTTCTAAACACTACGTTCGTTATGATACCGGTAATGAAAGAAAGACGTAGACTTTTAAAGAGAGGATAGCAGCTTTGTAAAGTTGCAACTTGGCACTTGTGGGTATCAAATTCCTTAATCTTCTAATTACCCCCATACGCTGGTCGTCTTTTTTACATATTACTTATATGATCACAAAAAAGTTAGTGCCCTGTCAATATCAACAGCTAATAAAGTAACATTACGATAGAAGGGGGTAAGTTTGTAACGAAACTGTTGTGTTGCGTCGGTGGGAGAGTATAACTTGGTAATTTAATATTATCAACTGAGTTTATAACGCGTAAAATAGGCCACCGTAAAGAGTTTCAATGCTGACATTTCGAGCGTTAGTCCTTCGTCTTCGTTCTAACGATCCTTCCCTCTTTAACTGCTCTATGTAATTCTTTCTCACTATTATTTCTACTTGTTAACATTAGATTCTTAAGTTCTGTTCAGTTAACAACCTATTAAGTCCAGTATAAGAACAAGGAGGATTTATTGAGAAATGCGTACACGGTAATGGGCACTGTTTTATTACGGTCTTGGCGGGTATTTTCAAGCAAAACTTACAAAAGCCTCAACTGGTGGAAACTGGTTTTGCTACTCGTCACGCGACTTACAACAGTAAGTTTCCCACAAGTGAGAGAAACAAGCAAGAAGCTAACAGCTCACTTACGTACTTTCTTATTCACTGACTGACTAACTTACTAGCTCACCTACTAACTCAATCTAGCATGTACTATGCCGAACTTTTGAGGCGCTGTTTGCAGATTTCTTCTGTAATAAAAATAATACGAGACCAGGGCACGAAAACAGACGGTTTATGGACGAACGCAAATCATTTCAGAGATTCTCCCTCCAGTACAGTTATAATGAGTGGTTATGATCCCTGTAGTTATCTGCGCCTACTTACTTGGTTTTTAAAAATAGCAATGTTGGGTTCACTTACGGAGGCTCGAAAAACCAAGATGGGGACCTTGTATTGTTGTAAAATTTCTAAAATCTCATTACATTTTGAAAAAACTTTCCATAAGAAGTTGAGTTAGTTAAGGAAATGCTGTTACAAGTAGTAGAAAGATATCTTCTAGATTATTTTATTAATAAAATCATCTTAACAAAAGCGTAATAATAAATTATATTTTTACACAAAAAATGAGTGTAGGTCATCCAGCAAATTTTCGAAATACTGGCTCTTCAACTTAGCAAGCTTTAATTCTGACTTAAGACTTTAGATTAAACTGGAAATCTACAATTTGCCGCTATATTTAAAATGGTAATCCAATCGTGAATAAGGTGGTTATGCGTGCTACACACTGTTCTTCGTTGAGGCAGCTGTTGTCATTCCCCTTAACATGTTCGCTATTATCATCTTCAGTCCAGACCGCCAAGTCCGTCAGCATAGTACATATCTACTTACCAACCTATCGCACTTGTGATACCAGCATCAGTCCTCCTTCGAGGAAATTCGTATGACCTTTGGGATGTGAAAAAAACTTCTGTTAAATTAATTTCTGCATATGGAATAAACTTAACGTTCTGTGGTAGCTCGCTCGGATTTTGGCCTCAACATCTGTGGAGAGAATGCACGCTACCAGAAATCCAATGGGGCATAGGTCCATGTCTGGATTGTTTTAAAAAATTTGGGCCGCAAGCATTTGGGTCGTGTCGCCTATCTTTACTTTGTTCACTATTTTTTTCATATAATATGACCTATTAGGGCTAAACATTTGGTTCTTCGCGGCGTAAGGTGCTTCTATTTACTTTTTATTCTGTGTTGTAGCCACTGCGGAATATTCGCAACAATCCGAGCAACCTCGTCATGATTACCGCGGACAATCTGGAAAAGAACGAAAACTCGCTATAAAAACTCTGCGTTATCACACTAGTCGCTCTCTGTGTATGGACTTCGTATGTATTTTTCGCTTTCTTGGAGGAACAAATGACTCGCATATTATCTGACGAAGCCCTATTGCGCTTAAGATACATTTGTGAGTTGCTGTTCTTTACCAACTCGTTTGTGAATCCAATCTTGTATTAAACTGATAAACTGCACCAAAGACTCTCCAAGTAGACCACAGTCAGAATCGAACTGAAGATTCCAGCTGGATGACTGTGAGGAATAATGAATTAGCTTCAGACAGATGTATTATGCAGCAATAAATGACTATTTATAAGTTGATCGGCATTTCATTCTGTAAGACCTCAAAATTTATCTTCTAAATGCTACGGACGGTCGTCTAGCTTTCCAGTTCCTTGAAAGCAAAAGGTTCTCCCACCCACAGCTCCCCTTTCCCTCTTGAATTAAATCCCCTTCCAGTTGCAAGAATCAGGTCTGTTGTTTTGGTCAATTTGAAAGACTATGGGAAATTTTGTGACGGATAAATTTATTCCAACGATGATTCATTCGCCTGTAACAATTGGCCGAGCGGTCAACCACATTTTCTTTTGATAAGTACCCCATACAAACCAAGTTCCCGATTCGTTCTAAGAGTTACACGGAACGAGCTTTTTCCCTTCGACTTACGAGCAAGTACAAGCGCTACGGGAATAAATTATAATTAAGTCGAATTCGTAGCCTACAGTAACGACCGAGAAGAACAGGGTTATAAGATATCATATCTATGAAACACATGGAGAGCAAAAAGAGTCAATTTGAAAACGTTAATATACTTGTAATCGAGTTTTAAACACATTTTGAGGTGAAAAAAAAACCAGTCAAATTTATAGGAGAAATCGGCAATAACTCAATTGATAGCCTGGCGATAAAGGCAGGTTTAGATTCTCCGGCTTGCTTAATTGACCAATCACAGCACGTGTAGTAAGTAGAGGTTATCATAATAGCTGTTATCTAACAATAACATTATTTCTAAAACCGCAGCCAATCAAATCAGATCAAGCCGGAATAAGGGGTATCTTTAAAAATAATTCAATCACGATTCAATCATTCACTGCCTTGTTACTCAACTTGTTGTTCGACATCAGGGGAGGTAAGTGACATATGAGCTCTATATCGCTGAAGCTTATATGAGCTCTTGCGATTATAACTGAAATAACGTATTTTAAAACATCTTTTGACTCGCGGCGACGGCGGCGACGGACTGCTAGGAACATAGTAGAGTGATTGTTTTGAATAACAGAACAATGTCCGACGTCGCTAGATTTGATCAAATTGTCCACGAAATCAATCAGTTTGACCAACTGCAAAATTACGCGATTTCGTTTTTTTCCAGTCTTAAAGTTAATCAAGTTAAGCAACTAAATCGTGTTTCATTAAACATTTGCGTAATTTAAATGCCTTCTGCATCATTGATTTCACATGTATTACGCTCAAATCGCCGGCAATGAGTGTGAAGAAGGATTTCATGAACATTTAAAAACCAACAGCTGGTATTTCATGCAAAGGAAATCAACTGTTTGAACCATGGTAATAGCTAATTTATAAAGTGCGAAGGTTGCGTCTAGGAAACAGTCGTTAGACAAGGAGCAACGTACGTCACCAAATTTTGACTTTTTGTGCGCTTCTGACCTTTGTCATTAGAATAAATGAGGACCTTTAAAAGTAGATTTCGATCATAACAACACCAAACAGGAAAATGTAAAATCTAGAATTCAAAGAGAATAATCAGGGATAGGACATATTTTTAAGGACCACAGCTAAATGTTTAAGTTTAAAATTTTTACGATGCAATAACTACGCCTTAAGGCTCCATAAAATCAGTGACCGGTTTACTCTTTTATGGAGTTGAAGATTTAAATTCCATTCAAATCCAACTCACCATGAAATCATCTGTGTCATTGTTATTCGTTAAAAGAATATTTTAATGCGCTAAAAAAAGATAAGTTTATCATGGTACATGAGAATTTTTAGAAGTATATGGAATTTGGACGCGAGAGTTCACAATACTTGAAATGATTTCTCTAGATCGAATCAACTACGTTCCATCCGATGATCCCAGCAACGAAATTCATCAGGCTGCTTAGCAGATATGCGCAAAACACGTTTAGAAAGCTCTGCTGTAGTTTTATTTCTATCCACAGATTCTTCAAGCTGTTGTTCTAGAAGAAATATATGAATCAATATTCCTTGCCTTTTTTTAGGGAGAAAGATTTTCTTCAAGGCAATTGAAAGCTAATCGACATATGTCAGCGCTTCCAAGTATTCTGCAAGCTTCTAAAAACTTAACTCGAAAAAAAATTAAATATTAAAAAAACATATGCACATATCCTAAGGGGATTATTTTCTGAAATATGGATGAATTCCAAACATCACATTGATTTCGTGATGCTTAACAAGGAAACATCATGCTGATTTGTCTTTTCGGAGTCTTACCAACCCGGAGGAAAACTTATCTTTATCAGTGCCTCAGCCAAGACACTGAAATAATTATTTGGATTGACACAGACAAAAATGAAGAAATTGTGCGTGAGTACTCATTGCGTTCGCTTGAGTATTGTGGAATTATTCAAGAAAACTAACCAAGAAAACAGCCGGCTAGGATAAACAAAGATGTAGACTGTATTTATCCATTTTATCACGTGCTTCTTTCGTGAGTGAACAAGAATTGACCAAAATACTCAAGTTCTAGAATCTCTACTCATTTTTCTTGATTGATAACGCATGAAGAAAGAAATTGTGCGTGAGCGCTCGTTGCGTGTGATTGATTACGGCTAGGAAAAACAAAGACTGTAATAAACCATTTTATTACATGATTCTTTTGTGCGTGAACAAAGATTGAACAAAATACCTAAGTCTTCGAATGTGTACTCGTTAATCTTATTGATTTACTCATAATAACATGATATCTTCTTTTTCCGTAGTCAAGTCTATAGTTGCGTGAACTTCTCGGAATGACATCCTGGACTGTAATATCTGTGGTAAGTCTTCCATGTATTTTATAGAAATATGTTGGAAAATATCATTTTGATCAAGAACGCAAGGTTGGCTTATTTTTTTTATTCATGTGGTCGCGGCTTCATGGGTTCAATAGGTCATTACGCGTAACCATTTATAGCGTTTCTGGCTACATGCAAGGTTTGTTTGCAAAATAAATGAATCTTTAAAAATCAGTTAGACTATTCATTAACTCTTTCCGTCAATTTTACAAACCGTGTTCTTCATTTTCTATTCAAGGTGGTGTTCTTTGCTGTATTTGATTTAACAACCGCAAAACCATATGGTATGTAAACCTCGAGAAACAAAACACAATGGATTCACTAATAAACATTTCATAATCTGTTGCTGTGTCTTAGGGCTAAACTGCTCTTTAAAGAGTACAGGTCATAAATAATTATTCAAAACCCGAATTGGAAAAATAACATTGAATAATGACATGGCCAAATTAAGAGTTGATACTTAATGCAAAAGTCATAGCTGCCAAACTGAATTAAACTGAGTTTTTATTTTTTTAGGCCCACCTAATGGGCGGATCGACAGTGAGAATCACAATGAATACCAAAGGATGAGCGACCAAGGCCGACCTGATCAAAAACTTCGTGAATTCGAGAGGGACCAAGCCCGACTTTATCATGAGCTCTCTCAGTTAGAACTCCAGTTGGACTCGCTTACAAGACAGCAAAATGGTAAAAATTTATCTAGGCATACAGGAGTAGATTCATTATCACGAAACTTCCTCCTAATTGTGAAAGGAATTGGACAGAAGACTCAACTCTATTAATTTTCACCAAAATGATATGAGAGGATTTCCAATGCAAAACAGGTCTTTAGTTTAACCACCCGCCTGAAGCGAGGTCCAAATCATGTTTCAATCCTGACGATAGACTATCTTGGTCTCTAGATCATATTCAGCCGGCACATTCGGCTTCACAGGATGATCTCAAAGAAGAACAACAACAACAAGACGAAGAGGAATTAGGAGACCCCGAAATGGAAAAAGAAGTAGACGACGACTCAGAAATGGAAGAAGTAGCAGACTACACTGGATTGAAAGAAGCAGAAGATGAAGGAGCAGTAAAAGGATCTGGCGAAGAAGAGGAAAAGGAAAAGAGTGAGTCCAGTTTGAGTTTAGTTTCAATTTCAGTTTTGATTTGAACAGCTAAAATTGTATTTAAGCTTTTTGTCATCGTATTGAGCAAGATGAGGTCGTCCATCAGGAGGATTGACTTCATTAAAAGTTAAAAAGCTTTTTACTGAGACAGCCCTCTTTTCTCTTTTCATGCCGATCCAATTTTTTTCAGTAGTAATTATGAAAGATATAGGAAAGCACTTTAATGATAAGCCGGTGGGAAAATGGTCAAAGAGAGCGAAAATGCAAGGCTTCATGAGCACTTCCCATTTCCTCTTCCCCAATAGTTTTTTTACACTCAACCCTTTAAAATTAAAAGAGGGGCAAGTAATAGAGAAAAAAAGCTTTTAATCAAGCCATAAAAATGTGTTTAGCTACTCAGCTGTAATGACACTATTATTAGGGCAACAAGAAAAGGGAGAAGAAGAAGATGAGGTATCAGCTGAGGAAGAAGACGAAGCATCAATCGAGGAAGAAGACGAAGCGGCAATCGAGGAAGAAGACGAAGCGTCAGCTGAGGAAGAAGACGAAGCGTCAATTGAGGAAGAAGACGAAGCGTCAGCTGAGGAAGAAGACGAAGCGTCAATTGAGGAAGAAGACGAAGCGTCAACTGAGGAAGAAGACGAAGCATCAGCTGAATAAGAGGAAGCATCAGTATATCGCCAGATAATCTACTCGTAGCTTATAATTAATACATAAACACGTAAAAATTAGCGATATGAACCGACGTTTCGAAATCGTCATGACACCATTGTCAAGTAAATATTAGGATAATTGATTCTGCGAGCACTAAAAACTGCAATAAACTTACATGATAAAGAATGTGAGATTACATTACAGAATAGCTTTAACACGGATTGAGTGGGATTGCACGTACAAATTTGGTTTTAGTTCTCTGACGGATAACATCTCACAGTTGTTTTTACTTTAAAGCCGAGGTCAAGAAACAACTCAAGGACCTCAGCCTAAAAGTACAGACAACTGTTCAACCCGTGTTCTTTAGCCGTAAAGTCAACCAAGACCTAAAAGTAGGAAAGAAAAAGCCACAAACAGTAAACCAACAACTGGTTGTTTATCGTTTTCAATGTGACTTGTGTGATGCAGGTTATGTGGGCTATTCGCGCGGACACACGTACGTAAACAACGGTTATTTTCTCTATATAAACAATACCAGGACAAACATAGCCAGGTCCCTGAAGACCCAATGAGGCCCTTCGATGTACTAAAGAAATGTAAAAATAAATTCGATTGCCTGGTGCACGAGGTCCTATTCATCAGAGAACTAAAAGCCAACTCCGAACGTGCAATCCGACTCTATCCGTGTTAAAGTATTTCTTTAAATCAATCTCGCATTCTTTATCATGTAAATTTATCGCAGTTATAAATACTCGTATTTACTTGTTTATGTATAACTTAATTTTTGTTGGTAAGGGCTTTTAATTTCCGTAGTTATTCTTGATATTAAAAATGTTCAATTGTGAAATGCGTTGAGTCTTTGTTTTTTTGTTTTTTTTTCATCGTTCATATCAAGGCTGGGAAAGGCCATTGTCTTTGTATTGCAAATTTATCTGAAAGGACTTCCAGAAAGCCTCATTGGTACATAATTAACGATGGCTGTGTAACTTTTACGCTGCGGTTAAATGCCTGGCAGCCTAGATTCCGTATTGCGTGGGTCTGCAGCAACAACATTTGGCTTTTTTATCATAAAAAATTATATTCCATGTTGTTGTGGGTCTTTACAGTAATAGATCGAAGAGTAGTTCAAAGTTGTGCAAGAATATCAGTGACTAAATTGGCTGCGCCTCGTGTGCCACTTTCTGTTCTTACCGCCATTATGGCGTCATCTGTGATTTATTTAACAAATAGATTCTAAGTTGCCGTGCGTCTGTTCAATAGTAGATCACAGAGGACGTCAAAATGTGATAAGAACAAAAAAGTGGCACACATTATATAATAAAGAATTAAAAAAAGTTTTAATGATGACGTCATCTATACGTCTGTCCTCCAAGAGATCATAAGTGAGAATCAATCAGAATGCGTGCATAACTGAGCAGAACAGACCCATGGCAAAATAGAATCTGTTTGTTAACTCGGAGAATATTTTTTCGGGACGAACGGTGAAGAGATAAAAATAAAGTAAAATAATAAGCTCTACCCTTTTCATCGCAAAAATTAACGGAATATTTTGTCATACCATGTACTACATTGAACATCTGCTTCATGCTGATTTCTTGGCTGTTTTCAACATGGTATGCGATCGAATAGTGGTCACTGCGGTTTTACTCCTGACGCTTAATTAGACATTTTATGCATTACTTTCGCATCGTCTTATTGGACATTTTTCGCATCGCTTGATCAACTGATCTCCAAGTAATATAACAAAATAACCGTTGATTTATGAAGTCAATTAAAAGGTATATCTGAAAGGAGGAGTGGATAAAACGAAATGATCTTAAAATTGAAACGGCCAAACCGTTATCTTCAGAGCCAACTTATGAATTGTTGTTATTAAAACTTCAAAGAGCCTTCAAACGGCTACTCAATGTAAAAGATTTCCGATGATGGAGTAAAAAGCTCGTCATCGTCGCTCAAGAAATACTGCCTTTACAGTGTTTCATTCGGTGATTATGTTTTTTTTAAATTGGCAATGATAGTTTTAGAGCGAGCTTGAGTGGAAGAGAAAACAGAACCCATCTAGAAACATCTCTACATCAATAATTACCGATGATGTAACAACTACATTTATCTTTTGACAGTTTCTGCGTCTGACTTTATGCAAATGAATGGTGTGGTATGAATCTCCTCCGGCATGAAAACCCATCCCAGCCTTATTAATGCAGGGGTTGATTGTATAAGCGAGTGCATACTCCTTCTTAGATGTCCCAAAATTTCATTGACATGATTCTTTGTTAGAAGCAGCAAGACCTCTTTGACACCTTAACTGGGTCCAGTGAGTTACAGAATAAGTAAATCCCTCTTGACAATGCATATATGGCCAGTTTCTAAAAAACCAACATTCCGAGACAATATGGCCACGCGCGATTCAGTTGAAGCTCTTTGTGAAGAGTTGAGGGGAATGAATACTTTGCCAAATCACTTATGTGTTGCAATTGCATTAAGATTGGCTAAATATCCATTGTTTCGCTAGAAATGATTTGCATGCATAATATCAACCATTGTGACGGTCCTAGAAGGGAAATCCCCGATGAAATAACTTGTATTCGCCTATAGCTTGTTGTCTTGCTACAAAGTAACGCAAGAACCTAAAAGGTAAAAACATCTTTTATATCTTCATATAAATACCACAGTATGCTCCTTTTGCTAAAATCGGCTTAGTTCTTGTGTACACATTGATAATGATAATAGGTAGGGACTAAAGCTAAAAGGGTAGACCGTTATTAAAACATCATGATTTGCCAACGGAGTGGATTCTGCAAAAAGAACCGTTACGCAAGTTGAATGAAACTGATTAACAAGTTTTAGAACAAGAAAGATTCACATTTTATCATGGAAGCACTCGTCATGCAGACATTGAAAACTTGATTTAAAGCTTTTAGTACAGTTTCGAACGAATGAAAATAATGTTTCACTTTTCCTTTAAAAATCCTAATTGCCAGAGTCCTCCTTACCCGAATTTTCCATTGTTTCTGCAAAAATATGCAACCACGAACTCCACAAAGCGCACGTAATAAAGCAATGCAGGATTTCGCAAAGCTTGAAATAGTTCATCCAGAATAGTCTCCAGTCTCTCCCGACATCGAGATTCACAGGGCTGGCTAGCAAATTTAAAAAAAAACATGAGTAATGAAGTTTTTCTTTTCACAGGTATGATTTGCGAGCCTTTGTAGTAAAAGTAAGAAAAATTATACCACTCCTCAGCCTTCTTAGGCCTGTTCCAAACGTCGTGCTACTGCCGTGCCGAACTCAAATGAAATAGTAATTTCGATTTAAGCACGGCAGTAGCACGCCGTTTGAAACCATTAAGCGCGGCACGGCTGAATTAGGTTCGGCACGACTACTTAGCGCGGCAGGCCTTGCCGTACCGCACGGCAGTAGCACGACTTGGTTTCAAACGTTGTGCTACTGTCGCGCCGAACTCAATTCATAAATTAATTTAACGGATTTTGCATTATTTGCATACTATTACGCATGCGCACTAATAAAAAAAGACAAATCTACCCGTTTTGCCCGAAAGCTTGAGAGAAGAGGAATCCGACGGTGACAATAAATTGCTTAGGGTTAGGGTTAGGGTTAGGGTTTGGAAACGCCTGCACGATCGTAATACAGTAACTTGCTGGCTCTCGTCAAGGGAAACCAGAAGAAGAATAAATGAAAAAACTTTCAAAAGTAATCCACTCCTTGCAATAACAGTATTCAATATGGACTGTTGCATTCGCCTGCGTTGTCTTCTGGCATTTAAAATTGTCTTAAACAAAACAAACTTCTCGCGCTCTTCGTTAAGGTTTCCCTCCGCCATTTTGGATGGGGCGATACCGCTGGATGGATGGTTTGTTTTGTCTTTTGAATTTGGCGCGACTGCATTAGGTTCGACGTTTGAAACCGCTGCCGTGCTATCGTCGTGCCACTGCCGAGCCAAATTCATTTGAGTTCGGCACGGCAGTAGCACGACGTTTGGAACAGGCCTTAAAGAATTAAATGCCCTGGGACAATTGAAATTAAAGCTAATGACACAATACACGATGATAAACGTTGTCAGCTCTTAAGTGTTTCACAACATGTACCAATAGATATCTTAAACTCTGCACTCTCCCTGAAGTTTTACATGAAAAGACAGTTATATCGTCACAAAAAGAAACAAATATAGTTAAAAAAAAAAAAAAAAACCTTCTGAAATTTACGTACAGAATATTCCTGCACGCATGATGTGTAACGAAGCATAACAAAATACACTGTAATGAATTAATAGGGATGGAAATCCTGATGGAAGGAAATAACATGCGAACGCATTTGTACCGTGTATTAATAAGCCAGCGACATACGTATCTCAATCAAGGTCTCACCGAGGTCGCTAAAAACCATTTTTGGTTGAAACAGAGAAGAAATAGAGTAGCTGTGCGTACGTGTTCGATGCATGTCTATGAGCGTTATTGAAGTTATCACGAGAATAGGGCACAAAAACAAACGGCTAGGTTAGTCAATTAAAGAATGTAATAAATTACGTTGTAGGATGATTCTGTAGTGCGTATATAACAATTGAACAAAACAGTCGAGTCCTAGAATTTTTGCTCGTTGAACTGTGAGGGCCAGAAGTCTACAATGAAGGCAATTTTAACACAACATCATGCCTTGGAAGAGTAATATTTAGCACAGTTGTCGTAACGCCTCACTAGTTTAAACATGTTGCGATTTAATGTACTCTCGGGTGATTAAGCAGATATTATCCTTTTGAAACATCTTTCCTTCATTCTAACCTCCATTTACCGCTGTCTAGACAACAGTTGTATAATCTGCCCATAATTCACAAATGGAATGGTATCCTCGACTATAACATCTGTGGTAAGTCCTCCTCGATTCTTTCACAGACAGATTTTGAATAATTTTAATTAAGCCATGACTCAGACTCAATTTATCAACCGCTAGACGAAGATCGAAATTGCGCTCTGAACATTATCATCAGTGAATGAAGATTTTAGATACATGAAAATTCACATATTTGCACTGCGGTGGAAAGAAGAAATTAGGAGATCCTCGCAGCTAAGAACACTACTGAAACGAGTAGTTGTAAATAGGACCTGAAAAAAATTTCAGGCCCGTACGGGATTTGAACCCGAATTCACATATTTGCACTGCGGTGGAAAGAAGAAATTAGGAGATTCTTTCCACCGCAGTGCAAATATGTGAATTTTCATGTATCTAAAATCTTCATTCACTTGGATGTTTATTTGGACCCAATTCATTGACCAGCTCCCAGTTGGCTTGTTAGCTCAATTGGTAGAGCGCTGCACCGGTATCGCAGAGGTCATGGGTTCAAATCCCGTACGGGCCTGAAATTTTTTTCAGGTCCTATTTACAACTACTCGTTTCAGTAGTGTTCTTAGCTGCGAGGATCTCCTAATTTCTTATTATCATCAGTAATACGTACTCAGCACAGATGGGTTAACTGTCTATGTCTTGGGGTTAAAATGCACTCTAAAAAAACTGGGACATAAAAGTTATTTAAAGGATTAAATGATGCGTGAGTTATTCATAAGATTCTGGGTTTTGAAGCAAGCGTAGGCTGGGAGAATTTCATTTTGCATTAAGCCGAGTGCTTACCATTTCTTGATGGTCCCAGAATATCCTTTACGTGATTCTTTTCTACAAGATCGACAAGCCACAGAAGCTCTTTGATATCTCAACTGGGTCCAGTGAGTCAGATCCGTGAAATAGTTTGTGAATATATTAGGAAACTAATTAACTTGCCACTTTTGCGAGGAGCTGTGACTTTGGATGGCGGGCTAGAACCCTCTTGTCTCTTTAGCAAGAGACGATAGTCTATTGAGCATGATTCGCAAGAGATCTAGCCAATAAGATTAGCTAATTGTTCATTGTTTCTTAAGTGACAGCAAGTTATTGATATGAATAATTCATGCAAACCCATTGCGACATTCCTTAAAGAAGAATCCCCGATAAAATAATTAGCATTTATCCATACCTTGCTGTCTTAGTGGCCACAAAGCAGCGTTCGGACCTGAAAGGTAAATAATTACACATTTCATATCTTCATATGAATACGAAAGTATGCTCCTTTCACCATAATAAGCTTATTCTTTAACAAACAGTGATACTCAGTAAAACTGTTGGTACAAAGGAAAGGAAATTTTAAAATGACTTCCCAACGGAGAACCTTTGGACCAACTAGCGATTTTTAGATCAAAAAACAAACACATTCTATCATGGAGGCACTCATAAAGCAGACGTTGCTAAGTTAATGTGAAATTATTAGTATTGTTTCGGGCGAAAAAAACAAACAACTCTCTTTTCCTTTTAAAATCCTAGCTAACTGTTAGAGTCTTGCATATCGGTAGTCTCTATTTTTGCCCCAACATTTTAACTATGAACTGTGTAAAGCATACTATCGAGCTTTAACTGTGTGACTTTACAACTATTCCAATTTCAGGCGGTGGGTAAGAGTGAGTGTTATATACGTAGTTGTAAGGGTTTTAATTACACGCTTTAGGTAAGCTCAATTTTTACTCAGGCGCTGTTCTAAAGGAGTTCTGAGTGATAACCACGAAGTTTCACAACTTATGCTTCACTGCTCATATGTGGGTTGCAAGAATTGAGTGGAAGGATGTGAACAGACTTTTTGAATGCGATACCATTACACTCATGTCTCTATTTCAAAAGCTTCTCTCGGTCCTTTTTTATACGGCATATGACATTGAGATGTGAAATAAGTGTACAAATCTTAGAAAGACTAAGCTTTGATTTTACCATCGCGAGCGTCTGAGAACACTCAGACATGTGTCTTGTGATTGATGTGTTCTACAAAGGCCAAATTACCATCGTCGCATATCCTTGTAGGATTTTGTGCTTTCTGGAACATCTTCCGGTATTTTAATAACAATACAGGGCCCGTGGTCTAGAAAACCACAAAATATCCCAGGCTTGTTAAAATAGGGATGCATCAATGCCGTAACTGAATAGAACAATACAGGAGTGCGTAACAATTGAAATTGTTTCTCTGGAACCATCCTCGGTCTATCCTAACATAAAAATTTCCAATGCTGGCCAGCCAATTTAGGCAAAGCACATTTGAAAAGCTCCGATATAACATAACAATCAGTCAGTATTAAGGTTTTTCTTTTTTTTGGTGAACCATGTAAGTCTTTGTAACAAAAGTGAGAAACATCATGCCGCTTTCCTTGGTTTTTGTGGAGAGAATTAATGCCCTGGAGGCAACTGGAAACTAATTCCACAACATACTGCATAAATTAAGACGTTGTAAGCCCAAGTATTCTGCAACTAGTGTCAATTTAAAAAAAAAAAAAAAAAAAAGCTACGTCGCCATGGATAAAAACTGTAATCGTCATTTGCTGAAATATAAGTACATGGCTCTTCGCACGCAAAATGCGAAACCAAGCATAACACTTTCTTCTGTTTTAATTGTGATGGAAATCCTGATTTCAAGGAATTATTATGTGGAGACATAGTTCTATATGGCGTATTAACAAACCAGTGGAATACGTAGTTTGATTGAAGTCTCATACAAGACTTTAAAAACCAGTTTTGAATTCAAACAGAGAAGAAATGAGGTAGTCGTGCGTGCGTGTTTCGTGCAGGTGTTGTGGAAGTTATCTCGAAAACAGGGCACAAAAACAAATGGCTAGGTCAAACAAAGAATTTAAAAAATCATGCTATCAAAAGATTTCGTAGAGCGTAAACAGAACACTTATGTTCTAGAACTCTAAAAACCAGACGTATGCAATAAAGCTGAGAGAGGGTAATTTGTTTTGTCTACGCACATATATTGATCACTGATAAACACAAATTTAGAACCGGCAACTTTATCTTCATGTCTCAGTAGTTTTATACAAGGTTAGGTAAAGGGAGCCTCTAGACCAAACCAAGTGTTGAGACTAGATGATGTCTCGTTTTGTAAAGGAGGCATTATACTTTTGAAACATTTTCACCCTCTTTTTAGCGTCCATTTTCCGTAGTCCACACTAATGCTGCGTCCGCTGCTTGTAATTTAGAAGTAGAATGGCATCCTGGACTTTAATACCTTTGGTAAGTCTTCCTCTTCTTCATTGATGGAAAACTTGTGAATAATTTTCGCGTCAGCCAAGATGCAGGAGGCGTAAAGGCTAATTGGTTTAGCTTTCAATTGGCCGACTGCTTTTTTGACTAAAAAGCTGATGGTTGTGCTTCATTTTACACTTCAGGTGGCCTGCATTGCCGTAATTGATTTATCAAACGCAAGACCAAGATCTCAGCGGCGCTCGGAGGATTATGGTGGTAGACACCAATTACGAAAAGAAGGTACCAAGGATTCTGATGTTTCAGTGTGCTAGCTAGGGGAATATCACTTTTTATGATCCGTGAGATATTTTTTCCTCCACTTGATTGATCTAAACTCATCAAGTGATCGAATACACCCCAGCTAAAACTGGAAAATATCCGAAGATATAACCCAAGTGATATTCCCTTATTTTAAAACCCTATATCTACTACGATAAAAGAGTTCGTTAAAATTTTATTCAAGATGAGAGAGTGCCGGTACATCCCACGTGGCAAACAGTAAGGTATTAACATTTTACCCGCGCTTCGCTCTCGGAAAACTTTTTGAATCTCGTAAGGAAAAATGTTTGCGGACAAATATCCGTGCATATTCTCGCGCCAAATAGAGGCTGTTGTTTACATGTGTTTAGGGGCCAATAAGCAATGTAAAAGGAGAGATAACAGTCCTCATAATCCTACAGAATTCTTATTCGTAAAACGATGTCTTTACTGACTGAGTGGAAGGGCCGGACGAAAAATATTTGGCTCCCTTGTGCAGATATACAAAAATTCCCAAAGTCACCATCTTTGAAAAGTCCGTAACTTAAGTTTTTACAAGCCCTCAACTAAAGAAGATTTTGGAGTCCCCTCATTTTTAACGTTCAACTGTAATTAGCTCAGTTATATTTATCTGTCTACAAGGATTATAATGACCTCTTTACATACAGCTCATGACCTCCTTAAATGGTCACTTTTAATGTTTGTATACAAGAACACAAACATTTAAAGTGAGGTGGAAACCCATCAAATGATTGGTGTTAAGAAAAAAAGAAACCAATTCTAGTCACTTAAAGTAATCTTACTTTATCGCCTTGATCTAATCGTACTTTTTGTGGCAAACAAAAATAATTGAAATTTCTAATCTGCCTTCGTTTAAAGTAAGGATTCGATCAATGATTTTACCTCTATAAAGGTTTTTTTTATTTTAACTACGTCGGTATTCATATGGTTTTTCGTTTTTATTTCGTTTATTGATCTAACTTCTTATTTACTTATACAATTGTATAACCATTTTTCTGATTATTTGTTTATGTTTTACATTATGCAAATGTGGGGCTTTCAAAATCTTGACCATTTTAAAAGCTTTTGTCAAAGACTCATTTACTCTAGTAAAAAAAGCTGAACTTTAACTTTTTAGATTCACTTCATAAAAGAATCAACAGCGAGCATCTATATAGGCACCAATGGGAGAGGGACCAGGACCGAGCTGATCAAAAACTCCACGAATTCCAAAGGAAGAGGGACCAGGACGGAGTTGATCAAAAACTCCACGAATTCCAAAGGAAGAGGGACCAGGACGGAGCTGATCAAAAACCCTTCGAATTACCGTCGATGAGAGACCAAGGTCGACCTGATTCAAAACTCCATGAATTTAAAACGGTGAGAGACCAAGACAGACCTGATCAAAAGCTTCGTGAACTTGAAGTGATGACAGACTATGACCGACCTGATCAAAAACTCCATAAATTTGAGATGATGAGAGACCAAGAGCAACCTAATCTAAAATCTCAGGAAATACCGGCGATGAGAGACCAAAGTCGACCTCATCAAAATCTCCCTGAATTCGAAAAAGTGAAAGATCAAGGCCAAGCTTATAAAGAACTGTATCAGTTGGATCAAGAGTGGGACTGGCTTAACAGGCAGAAAAATGGTAAACTTGTATTTAGGCATACAGGAGTAAATTCATTATCACGTCACTCTTTTCTGATTATGAGAAGAATTCGATAGATGACTCAAATCTATTTATTCTCGAAAAAATGATATGAAAGGAGTTCCAATGAAGTATAAAGATAAACAGCCCTGTGATCTTGCCACCTGCTTGAAAGTTGTGCCAAGTCTTGTGGTATTTGACGACGAGTTCTCTTTATTTCCAGATTACATTCAGGCAGCATCTTTGGTTTCAAAGGATAATCCCGTTAGTTCTTTGCCAGATGACGCTACTAAAGAAGAACAAGGAGAAGAAGAAGAAACGGCAGCAATTCCAGCAGAAGTAAACGATGAAGAGGAAGACGAAGAGGAAGAAGAAGATGAGGAACAAGGAGAAGAGGCGGAAGTAGGAGAAGAACACAAAGAAAGCAAAAGTGAGTAAAATTTAATCTTAATAATTATTCTTGTTTTCATTTTTACGATGACAATTTTATTTCACGTTTTCTTCATTGCAGTAGTCAAAATAGGGTCCTCTGAGATAGTGTTCACTGCATTAAATTTGTTAAAAGCATCTCTTTTCTTTCTCCGTCCCAACAACTAATGGCAGAGCTCGATATTTTAAAAGAGAGGGGGAGAGAGTTCAAGGTCTGACTCTGGACTGGCAACGCATTGACATCCATCTAAGATACCACTGCCCCCAGCGTGAAATCCAAGAAAAAAAGTCAATAGCGTATCATTTCATTCTCCTTCATATCAACTTTTAGCTACCAGATAGGGGCTGTAGGGAAGAATCCTGAAGAGGAAGACCTATTGACCCCATTGTGGGGTCAGTAGACTATACAATTAAAATGAATTCAATACAATAACGAAAGAATGTTAATATTTCCCTTTATGGCGCTATAAAGCAAGTTTCTTCATGGCAACCCATAGTCCTGCAACTTATCCATAAGCACTAATTAAATTAAATTCAAACTTAGACTGGGGCTTCTTAGCTAAATCATGTATTTATCATATTTAACCTTCTTTGAGTAAACAGACACAGACTTCAAGATAGCTGTAAGATATATCTACCATTTCTAAATCACGGTTTTTCTATTTCAACAGGAGTGTTAGGAAAATTGCTCAAAAATATATTGAAAGAAGGTAAGATCTAAGATACATCAATCATTGCGTGCTCAATAATTTTATTAGATTTTTTAAACTAAAATCGAGAAAAGGGAAGGTGGGTGCACTTTACTTAAGATTACAAAGGGCCTTTTATATCTTTTCTGATAAAGGTCCATCTGAAGTTTTTGAGAGTCCATATTTCCTCACTTGACCCGAAATATTAAGGAAATCTAAGGCGCTCACCACTACATCTTTTCAGGCTGTTACTAGGGAATATTTAGATGGCTGTAACTCGACCTTATTCTGTTGTTATTTGGCTTACTAAATTTTTCCTGGTTCAGCCCGAAATTAGTAAATAAACGATAAAAAAAGAATTAAAACAGCAACAAATATCCTTTTAATTGAAAAAACCCCGGTCTCGCCTTTACCAAGTTACAAAAACTGCGAGATGGTGGTGTGGACCCCTAAAAAGGTTATGTTCTAACAAACCAAAGTTACTACGGTAAAATTTTTTAATAACTTCTTTCTAAGAAGTCTGTGCAAACTTCTGTCAAGAAACATCGGATACTGATTCAAAGAATCTTTTTAGCACACTCTTGTGTTTCAAAGATAAAGCAAGACACTACTCTGACTAACCTCCTTGTCTAAACAAATGCAGCATTAAATATGGCCATTAGGATACATTCTAAAGCACTATTCCCTACTTCTACAGCAGCCAAAAGAAGAAAAGGCGAAAGGTTGATTATCAAGATCAAAAAAGGTTAGAACTAAGGCACATTAATTGCTGTTTAATTGAAATTGTTATTTGCTCAAGATCAAAAATTGGCAAAGATGGGTCTGTTTAATTGAATTGAAAGGCCCTAAAAGGTTACGTGAATTTTCATCCAGCTTCGATTGTAATGTGATGTACGTTTCACGCGATCCAAGTTCTAATGTTTCGGCGGTCAGACGGACGTTGACTTCCCATCGTCATAACTGAAAATAGTTTATGATATTTAAAGCATAGTAAATAAGCTCCCACAGCATCGTTGCAATTGTAATTGTGATTGTTTCATCATTAATGAAACAATTGCTATATTCGAGATTGGTTACAGCTAACCTACATCGAAAGCGTGCTCATGGAATGGTTGCTCATTAG
The DNA here is from genome assembly GCF_964200805.1 of Pocillopora damicornis. Classification (NCBI taxonomy): domain Eukaryota; kingdom Metazoa; phylum Cnidaria; class Anthozoa; order Scleractinia; family Pocilloporidae; genus Pocillopora; species Pocillopora damicornis. The sequence continues at coordinate 31,307,376 of NC_142672.1, read as the reverse complement.
TATATACTGAAACAGAGGATAACGTTGAAAGCGCGCTCTGATTGGTTATTCAAACTCCGAATATCCTTTGCTATTCATCTCCAAGCAAATCGTGCGGGACTAAATGCGCTAAAATCACCATTTAGTGCTATGTTATTTTACCGTTTCAGTATTATAATAAAACAACTATTCACCTCAGAATTAGCGACTAGCATAAGATATATAACGCGCCACTCACGGCTTGGTAAATATTCACAACTAGCAACCTCCACTTCAGTGAATAGTTGTTAAAAGATTAACTAATAATAAATACAAATTGATTTTGTCCAAACAAATTCCTGTAAAGAAGCACTGAATCCTTATTCATGGGAAACCCTCTAGCGCACAATTGTTATTATGAGATAGAACCGGTGTCTACCATGATAACATATGTTTGTACGGACAAATGCGAACTTGAAGCTGGTTGTAAGATATATTTACATTTCCTAACTCATGGTTCCCTTATTCAACAGAAAGCAAAACGTTTATAGTCAAAGGAATATTAATAATAGAACTCAAAGAAGGTAGGAAATATGGTAAAATAATTGCTTTTCACTTAAAAGTTATGAAAGATATCTAAAAGCTCTTCAATGACAAGAGAAGGGGAAAATGGTCAGAGAGAACGAAAATGTAGGGCTTCATAAGAACTGACAACTCCTCTTCCCCCATTATTTTTTTACCCTCAATCGTTTTACTACAAAGGGGCCAAGTGATAGAGAAACAAGCTTCAACAGGGCGATCAAAATGCGCAAAGCCACTCACTCAGAAATAATGAAACTATTATTAGGGCAACAAGAAGAGGAAGAGGAAGAAGGAGAAGAAGAAGCGTCAGCTGAAGAAGAAGCACCAACTGAAGAAGTAGAAGGATCAGCTGAAGAAAAAGCACCAACTGGAGAAATAGAAGGATCAGCTGAAGAAGAGGAAGAAGAGGCATCAGCTGAGGGAAAAGAAGAAGCATCAGCTGAAGAAGAAGAAGAAGCGTCAGCTGAAGAAGAAGCACCAACTGAAGAAGTAGAAGGATCAGCTGAAGAAGAAGAAGAAGAAGTGTCAGCTGAAGAAGAAGCTCCAACTGAAGAAGTAGAAGGATCAGCTGAAGAAGAAGCACCAACTGAAGAAGTAGAAGGATCAGCTGAAGAAGAAGAAGAGACATCAGCTGTGGAAAAAGAAGAAGCATCAGCTGAAGAAGAGGGATCAGCTGAAGGAGAAGAAGAGGCGTCAGCTGAAGAAGAAGCACCAACTGAAGAAGTAGAAGGATCAGCTGAGGAAGAAGAAGAAGAGGCATCAGCTGAGGAAAAAGAAGAAGCATCAGCTGAAGAAGAAGGAGAAGCGTCAGCTGAAGAAGAAGCACTAACTGAAGAAGTAGAAGGATCAGCTGAAGAAGAAGCACCAACTGAAGAAGTAGAAGGATCAGCTGAAGAAGAAGCACCAACTGAAGAAGTAGAAGGATCAGCTGAAGAGGAAGAGGAGGCATCAGCTGAGGAAAAAGTAGAAGAATCAGCTGAAGAAGAAGAAGAAGCGTCAGCTGAAAAAGAAGCACCAACTGAAGAAGTAGAAGGATCAGCTGAAGAAGAAGCACCAACTGAAGAAGTAGAAGGATCAGCTGAAGAAGAAGAAGAGGCATCAGCTGTGGAAAAAGAAGAAGCATCAGCTGAAGAAGAAGGATCAGCTGAAGGAGAAGAAGAGGCGTCAGCTGAAGAAGAAGCACCAACTGAAGAAGAAGAAGGATCAGCTAAAGAAGAAGCACCAACTGAAGTCGTAGAAGGATCAGCTGAAGAAGAAGTACCAACTGAAGAAGTAGGAGGATCAGCTGAAGAAGAAGAAGAAGAGGCATCAGCTGAGGAAAAAGAAGAAACATCAGCTGAAGAAGAGGGACCAGCTGAAGGAGAAGAAGAAGCGTCAGCTGAAGGAGAAGCACCAACTGAAGAAGTAGAAGGATCGACTGAAGAAGAAGAAGAAGAAGAAGCATCAGCTGAAGAAGAAGAAGAAGCGTCAGCTGAAGAAGAAGCACCAACTGAAGAAGTAGAAGGGTCAGCTGAAGAAGAAGCACCAACTGAAGAAGTAGAAGGGTCAGCTGAAGAAGAAGCACCAACTGAAGAAGTAGAAGGATCAGCTGAAGAAGAAGCACCAACTGAAAAAGTAGAAGGGTCAGCTGAAGGAGAAGCACCAACTGAAGAAGAAGAAGGGTCAGCTGAAGAAGAAGCACCAACTGAAGAAGTAGAAGGGTCAGCTGAAGAAGAAGCACCAACTGAAGAAGTAGAAGGGTCAGCTGAAGAAGAAGCACCAACTGAAGAAGTAGAAGGGTCAGCTGAAGAAGAAGCACCAACTGAAGAAGTAGAAGGATCAGCTGAAGGAGAAGCACCAACTGAAGTAGTAGAAGGATCAGCTGAAGAAGAAGCACCAACTGAAGTAGTTGAAGGATCAGCTGAAGAAGAAGAAGAGGCATCAGCTGAGGAAAAAGAAGAAGCATCAACTGAAGAAGTAGAAGGTTCAGCTAAAGAAGAAGAGGAAGCGGAAAAAGAAGAAGAAGGAGAAGAAGAAGAAGCATCGGCTGAAGAAGAAGTGGAAGAGGAAGAACAAGAAGCATCAGCTGAGGAAGAAGAAAAAGAAGAAGCATCAGGAGAAGGAGAAGAAAAAGAAGAAGAAGAAGAAGAAGAAGAAGCATCAGCTGAAGAAGAAGAAGAAGAAGAAGAAGAAGAAGAAGAGGAAGAAGGAGAGGAAGAGGAGGAGCAGCAAAAAAAAAATTGCAAGAGTGAGTGTATTTAAATTCCCCTTTCAATTTTTGTTTTAATTTCAAGGAATCCAATTATGTATGGAATATTCTTTACCTTAAGTTGTCAAAGGATGGTTGTCCAGTAAATGTGTTGAATTCACTTAAAACTTAGTACTATCGTTCGTATCTCTGATACTGAACAAACGATGTATTTTCTCAGTCGTTCACTTTTCTGATTATTTGGTTGTGTATTTCGTAAGAATTTTACGTAGGCTATTTTTATGTGTAAATCTTAATATGTATGAAATAAATGTCTATATGTTCTAAATCATTTTCTTTTTCAAAAGAAGGAAGACGAAGAGGAAAGAAAGGAAAATGCAGACGTAAGTGCTATTTACTTTACAATGAAAAGGGCTCTGAAAGACTCCAACAAAACATGGCAAGGTCTCCAAAAAATTACTGAGTCCTGTACTGTTTCTTTCCAGGACTCTCGAAATCGAGATGGGAGAAAGTTTAGTTAATAATTCAATTAGCAACAACTAAGGTTAATGCAAACTCCTAAGTGCAAAGTGTCTAGTATGATTAACTTTCAGGACAAAGGCAAATTTGAAGATGGGTGTAATATTTATCGGTTTCTTATTCAAATTTAACGACAGGCAAAAAACTCATATGCAGAGGAAAAAATTGGATACGAGGTAAGGACAAAGATACAGTAAGTGCTGTTTCATACGTAAGTAAGTAAGTAAACTCTGTCTTTAAAGAGGGCAGTACGCAATAACCAAAAAGCCAATGAACCTGTGGCCCTCGTTGAAATTCTACGTGCAGGTATTTACTTTGCTTGAAATCCAAAGGGCAAACGCACGAGTCATTTTCTTAGAACTCAAAATGGCCCTTGAGGAATGTCTTTGTTGCAATGGGCATTGTGCCGCCTTTTGTGGGCTCAAATGGAGAATTTGACCGGCTAAATTATATTTTATGAAACAAACCAATGAAAAGTGAGAATCAAACAATCCTAAGAGCTAAAAAGCAATTAGGCTTTTAATTCGGACTTTCCTATCGCGCTTTCTACAATTTTTGAGAACTCAGATGGCAAGATTTCGGATTTTCAATCCAGCTTTACTCGATAATGTAAAGGCCTTGAGGGAAAATAGAGCCATTCAACGTATAAATACTCGCATGGTTTTTTAGACTGTTTTGTTGTCATTTTTTTCAAATTCCATTTTCTCATTTCCTTTCGAAGTAATAGTAACAGTTTACAATACTAATAGTAACAGTTTCTTTTATGAGGCATAGATATATTTTGGACCCTTCTCAAGTCATTTTAATTCTCGCCTATTGGCTCAGGCTACAATGACTCCATGCATACGTGACTAGAAATTTAACGTTACTAAATAAAATCATTCGAATCATTTAGTTACAACAAACTTAGTTAGCCCATAGTAACTCTTGGCAAGTGGAATTGGAGACGGAGTCAAGGGAAAATCCGCAGTAAGCTCTTGCCTTTCTAACATTGAGTATGTCTCTACTATGATTAACCCTTTAAGATAAATTTATTTTACCTGAATCCCGATTCCCTTATTTAACAGTGGGTGGAAGATGTAAATGGAAACTATTAGAAGAACTCCACAAAGGTATGAAGCATGTTACAGTACTCGTTGTGTATTAAATGATTTACTCTGATTATTTACTTAAAATGAAAAAGGCAGAGGTAGGAGCAGTTTGCTTCAAAACAAAGGCTTTCTAACAAAACTTAGTAAGGTACATACTTAGGCTACTAGGGGCCAATATCTCCTGATTCGAATCGAAAAATCCTGGCTAGTAACAAAGTTTACATTATGGTAATCCATGGTTATGCACTTAATATTATCCAATCACCGCAAACCAAGTAAGTCTATAGAAGCTCAGTGCAAAGGTCATGGCAGAAAGGCTAAAATTTGGTTTCTCATTTCAGTAATATTAAAAAACATTGGAAGCAAAGGAAAAAACAACGGGAGAGGACACATAATTAAATGGAAAATATTTAGAAAAGGTAAGAAGCAAAAGCTGTTAATTAGAATTACCTTCCCCCTCTGGTTTTCTACTCCACTCCCCTGTCCTTGTACAAGTTTCAAAAAACGAGCCAATATCAAGTAAGAGAGAGAAGCCCTCCATTCCAATCATTAAATTGCATTGACTTCTTAATCATCAAGCACAAAACTTTTATTTTTTGCATTATTTTTATCTTTCCTCGGCAGGAGGAAGAAGAGGCCGTTAGTGAAAAGACTTTGACGAACCAAGGGAATGTCCTGCCCTAACAAGTTTTCGCTTCTGTTTATTATCATTTTGGTCAATAGTTGATTTTCGTTCCAAACGAGTATGATGTGAAACTGCTAGTTTTGCGATCTTATAAGTATCGTATTGGACTCTCTTCAATGTACTATTTTTCCATCAGCTTGTTTTAGACATTATATACATGCAGTTAGTAAGCACATTTTGTCAGGAAGACTCAATGATTGTAACTAGTAGATAGCCTTATACCGCCATCGTTCGTATATCACTAGATAATCTGCACATGGCTTTTCATTTTCGTAGTTATTCTTGGTATTAAAAATGCACAATTGTAAAATGCGTTCAATCTTTGTGTATATAATAAGCTCAGTTATGCACGCATTCTGATTGGTTCTCACTCATGATCTATTGGAGGACAGACGTATCGATGACGTCATCAATAAAACTTTTTTGTAATTCTTTATTACATAAAACAAATAGATTCCAAGTTGCCGTGCACCTGTCTAGTAATAGATCACAGAGGACGTCAAAATGTGGTAAGAACATCAGTGGCACACTCGGCTGAGCCTCGTGTGCCACTTTTTTGTCCTTTTGTCCATTTTGACGTCATCTGTGATCTATCACTGAACAGACGCACGGCAACCTGAAATCTATTTGTTAATTTTATCAGCGTTCATAGATATCAAAATAGTTGTGCATATCAAGGCCGGGAAAGGCCACCGTCGGTGTTGCAAATTTATCTGAAAGGACTCCCAAAGAGCCTTACTGGTATATATTTAATTTAACACTGGTTGTGTAACTTTTACGCTGCGGCTAAATGCCTTGCAGCTGGGAACGATCTTAAGTGGCCGCATACCCCGAAGTGAGAGTTTCTTTCAAACTCTTAAGGGTACAACAACATTTATCAAAATAAAAAGGATTCCATGTTGTTGTGGGTAAGTACATAAATAGATCAAGAGTAGTTCAAATTTTTGCAAGGACATCAGTGACGCACCCGGCTGCGTCTTCGTGTGCCACTTTTTGTTCTTACCACATTTTTTTGTCATGTGTGAGCTATTACTGAACAGACGCAGAGCAACATTAAATCCGTTTGTTCACGAAAACTCGGAGAATATTTCTTTAGGACGAACGCTCGAGAGATAAAAGCAGATTTATATAATAAGGTGTGTTATAGGCGGTGGCCGAGGTGGGGTCCCATAATTCTATCATTCTTCTCAATGTAGTGTAACATGTTATGTGGGATTTGTCAAATAAGAACAGCAATTTATTCTACGTTATTGGGGCATTTACATTTTCATCAACATTTTAATTATTTTTGTTCGTCATTTACATTTCATTGCAGATTAAAGCTGTTGTAGTTCATTCCGGCAAACTAAAAGGTGGGCTCTGGTCCTCCCTCCAAACACACAGTCCCCCCCCTCCTCCCCTTCACACTTTTCGTCACAAAAAAATCAACGGTATATTTTGTCCTAACATTTACGTCAATGAAAATCTACTTCATGCTGATTTCTTGGCGGCTTTTAACATAAAATACGAATAGTGGTCACTGCGGTTTTACTCATGACGCTTTATCATACATCTTTCACATCGCTTGATCAACCGATCTCCAAGTCACAGAATAAAATAACCTTAAATTTATGAAGCAAAATAAAAGACATATCTGAAGAAGGAGTGCATAAAACCAAATAATCTTGAATAGATCTAGCTTCTTTCAAATTAAAAGTATAAGAGTTCAAATGACTACTTGAAGTAAACAAGAAGTCGGGGAGAACGTGAAGCTATGAGCGGCTACCGTCACACACTTGAAAAAATTGTTCTTTCCTAAGGGTAAATTGCGGCATTTGAATATCGCGACGCGCAAGGCTTTGACCTTTTACAGAGGATATACACCAAACCTCAAAAGATAAGTACATAAATTTCACCTACTATAAATATGATTTACTTTGTATAAATACCTGGCTATACATACTACGAGGTTCGACATGTTGATTAATCCACGAAAGCTGCTATCCTTTGTTGAAATCAAAGCGTGAACAGTTTATTGAATATGGAAAAGCAACTCAGTCATGTAAACAAAGACCTTAAATTTAAATTCCATTTTTGATGAAACCTATTGTATCCTTTCATTTACGTCAGTGCTGTTAATTGATAGGCAGTCACTGGAGAGTGAGTGAGAGGCAGTGACTGGCCAAACTCATTTTTAAATTGTCCCATTAATCATTATGAATGAGCCATCGTCTCTTGCAAAACTACCAGGAGGTTGGGGGGGGGGGGGGGGAGTGGTACTTTAGCCCTCCCTACACAAGCACATTCTCTTTCACTACCCTTTGCGTTTTGTCGCGAAAATTGGCGCAAAAGCACCAAAAATGAAATTTTTTGTATCAAATAGAGACTGTTTAATAACAATTCATATAACACATAGGTTATTTATTGGATTACAAAAGGCATACACTATTTATAAGAGTTAAGGTTTCGGGGGAGGTTTGGACTGAGGCTGGGCCTCTTCTCAGGTGACTTCATCTTCCCAAAATTACTCTATTTAGTTCTTTTCTACGGGCAACAGCACTCCTTAACAGGGTCCAGTGGGTCAGTAATCACTTTTTGACAATATAGTAAAACATAGCTGTCCAAGAGAAAAAACACGGCATAATTTCTCCAAGCATGATTCTGATGAAGCAATTTGTGTAAAGATTAGGAAACTTAATATTTTGCCAAATAACTTATATGTTGCAACTGCGATGACTTCTGCGACGTAACGTAGGAGGGGGGGTGCTGTGAAATTGGAGGAAAGGTCAGAGTCCCCTGATGAAAGTTGCCAATCATTCATTATTTCTCCAGTGACCTCCAATTAAATGCATGAATCTTGTCCACCCTTTGTAATTGTACAGGGAAAAGAATCTATCCTAAAATAATTTGCATTCGTCCATTGTGGTCACGAAGCAAAGCAAGGTCCCGAAAGGTAAAGTGTATATTTTTTGATATACTTCATAGGTAAACCTCACCATGCTCTTTTCGCTTAAATCAACTCATTCTTGAACAATTCCTTGATACAAAGTCAGCACTGATGTTAACTATATTATTTCAGACGCCTTCAAATAACTCAGTTAGGAAGGCAACGTTGCATGCTGAAGGCGTTTTACCACTAAAGTACTGACCAACTAACCTTTAAGAAAATATTTATAACTTCAATATAAAGAAAGCCAAATTATTTTGTCACGTAAGCCAAAAGTGACAGAGAATGTTTCGTTCTAATTCTGGAAAATTAACCTTTGGTAAACAAGTTATCTTTCGACATAATTAGGCAGAAAATAGAATATTAATTTCTGAACTTTCTTTGGATGAATGAGTTGCTTTTAGATCTTCAATATTCAATTATATTGACTCGTTCACGCATGGATGTCAACTCTCGGATAATCTTCAAATAAGACTTCTCTGTTGGTAGATCCCTTATTCGTACATTGTAAGTCCAGTTTTCTATTCACTAGAGATCACTTCATTATTTTTCTTTAGTTTTTCTCTGAAGTTATAAGTTTGGTAAATGTACTCAAATTTAAATGTATTCCGTGCTGTGACATTCCAAAATTCGCCTTTTAACCAAAGGGAAGCCCATTGTTGGGACCGCGGTTTGTGGAGTACACGCTAATAATTTCCGAACGTATATGCACGTCGTCACTTTGACATTCCGTTTCTTGCTAAAATTGTTTTACTTGTGCCAATATTTTAAACTTCAAAGTGGCTTTCTTTACCTATATGAGAAAGCAAATCAAACTTTTCCACTCTGATAACTCACGTGTCCAAGGAAGCGTGAGGGAAATATGCTAAGTGCAAAGAATGCATGGTGCTTGTTGGATCTAAGAATAAGAAGTACAAACATTATTTTTCAGCATCGATTTTCAGTTCGCCTGAAAGCTTAGACTTCAGTACAAAAGAAAAGATGTGGATTGTTTGTGAAGGCCTTAATTCGTGGTGAGCAGTGAATTGAAACAATTAGCAGCTTCTGTAAACAGTTATGTGGCCACTATGCATCATGAAGTTTTCCTCAGGAGTAAAGTTGTTCAAAACGACTTTAGATCACGATGATGAAACCAAATGCTAAACACAAAATGGACTCCCGACAGATTGTCCCTTGTTTAATTGTTTTGTCGTTTTTTTTGTTTGTTTTTTTTCATTTTATTAGGAGATCGGTTGATCAAACGGGGAGTTAAATCAGTATCCAATCAAGCGTCACGAGTTAAACCGCCGTGACCATTATTCGAATTTGATGTTAAAAGCCGCCAAGAAATCTCCTGAAAGAAAATGTTCGGCGTGTGTAGTTGGTTAGACAAAACGTTTACGACTGTGTATATGTTTACAGCAGATTTACGTGAAGATCTGCGTTAAGACCCCTTCGAAACAAATCTTAGAATTTCGTAAGGTTGGTTTTGAAGTATCTTTGTGTCATCGTGATGGGCGTAAATGCGTAGGGAAATTTCAAGGTTTTGGTCTTGTTTCCGGAAAAAGCTCAAAGTAAATTTCTATATGTTATATCGCTCAATAGAACCGCAATGTATCAGCAGGTTATTGATCGCAGGGGAATACGATGCAGCCAAGAGAGTCTTAGCAAAAAGGTTTCGCAAATCAAATGTAATTTGCTTGTTGTGTAATTATGTGGATTAATCGAAAATTATGCAAAATTCTGAGACAGCCCTGGCTTTATAAGAGACCAAATCAAACTCATCTGATATATTGCTCACTTCATGATGTTATTTTACCAGAAATTTGTTTAAGCGGCACTTGTCAGTTATTCACCTTTTCACGTATAACGTCACGTTACTTTTGATGTAAACAAACCGCGAAAGTTCGGACATTGAGTCAACCACCCACTACTCGCGTACGAACTTCGGCTTCGACATTTTGTTGTTCATAATTTCCAAGGTCGTGAAGCGTTTCTTTGCTCAAAATTGAATTCTCTTTTGTATTATATGTTTGATTATTTATCAAGCGAGTTGATATTTCGCTACCGCTAGAGTGGATGCCAAGAATGTAGCAGGAAGCGTTTCCTCCCAACTTCACGCTGCATAAAAATGAATATAAAACATTGATGGTTAAACCGAATGCTAAAAGTAAAGCTTAGCTCTCTCGCCTATTGAATTTCACAGTTTGACTCAGTTGTAACTTTACGGCTTTAATTAATATTTTGTGAATTAGAAATACCTTGGACAAGAATGAACATTTCTTTTTGGTTAATTCAAACGTATCATTTAAAAAGAGTTTAAGATGCCTCGTTGAAAATTCTGTTGAATTGTGAGAAATGCTTAATATTATGGTACTGCCAAACGCTGCTTAATATTATGGTACTGCCAAACGAATTCAGCTCGTGGGCTGATAGCATGACTTACAGTTTTATATCTTGCACAAAGTCAATTGTTATAAAGAAGAAATGATTCCACAATTTCACATTATTGTTACTATTATTAAAATTATTATCGTTGTTTTCGTAACTGTCATTAGCTCTATTATCAGTATTATAATTGTTAATATAACTATTGTTATCACCATTTTAGTAGAAACAAATTTTGGTGAACAAGTCCACAAATTGCGCCCTTGACATGCCACCAGGGAAAATACTATTGCTGGTGAGTTATGATCATTTTAACGAAGATTGTCCCCTTTTTTAAGACACCTGTGGTAAAAACATATACAGCAAAGCATTTTAGTGGGTAGTTTACGATCAGGCTCTAAATTAACGGTAATTCCCGTTCTTCTTTCTCGCCGCTTTACCCCTACTTCCACTAAGCTTATGGTAACCTTCTCGCAAGCTACCAGCAGGGTGGTCTTCTACAAGGTCATCCTGTATGACTCCCTGCATTGCTGTGCAAGGGTGTCTAATTGCCAAGTAATCTGGCCAACTGTTACAGGCCACCCAGGCCCTTCATCTGCAGTTCAATTTGCTGGCTGTTCAAGGAAATGGTTGGCTTATATGATATAATTCCCATTTCAGTAACTATACCTGCATATCCTTCTGGCCTACCCCTCATCGTCCACCCCACAGTCTAACAATTCCGGCTCCAAATAAGATGAATTCTCCTATGTTTTCACTCGGTCGAGGGGTGATTTTCTTTAAAAAAAAAACGAATAAACATTTCGCATCGTGCTTTTCAATACAATTTTTTCCATGATATTGTACCTAACTGACTCTGCCTTGCTCGCTTGCTTCTTTCTGCGCTCCTTCAGCAGCGAACTAAGTTTGCCCTTCCTCTAATATTACAGCTGGCGTTCTTCGTCGCAGTTAATTTGATAACTGCCAGACCAGGTTCTGCTCGGAATCCAATGTACGACCATGATATTGTGTATGGAAGCAGCCTCCAAGATCAACCTCTCTCAGAGCTGGACAATTTAGAAAAGTGGGGCGGCCAAGACGAATCCGGTCCTGAAATCAATAAGATGAACGCAGAAATGAGTGGAATTGACGATATGGACGAGCAGGGAAGCAAAGACGAACCCAGTCTTGAAATCAATCAGATGGATCTAAAAGTGGGTGAAATTGACAATATGGAAGAGCGAGGCAGCAAAGACGAACCCAGGCCTGAAATCAATCAGATGGACGCAGAAATGAGTGGAATTAACAATGTGGACGAGCAGGGCAGCAAAGACGAACCCAGGCCTGAAATCAATCAGATGGACGCAGAAATGAGTGGAATTAACAATGTGGACGAGCAGGGCAGCAAAGACGAACCCAGGCCTGAAATCAATCAGATGGACGCAGAAATGAGTGGAATTAACAATGTGGACGAGCAGGGCAGCAAAGACGAACCCAGGCCTGAAATCAATCAGATGGACGCAGAAATGAGTGGAATTAACAATGTGGACGAGCAGGGAAGCAAAGACGAACCCGGTCCTGAAATCAATCAGATGGATCCAGAAGTGGGTGAAATTGACAATATGGACGAGCGGGGCAGCATAGACGACCTCGGTCCTGAAATCAATCAGATGGACCCAGAAGCGAGCGGAGTTGACAACATTCAAGATGAAAATGGTAATCCTAAACTTAAATGAAGAGAAGCATATATCCTCCAAAGGTTACCCATTTCCTATACTCTCTTGCTGCTCTGTAATGACAAGTGTAAGCAAACATCAAAGCAATTTTTTTCTGCCTTTGCCGTCAGGGAGTATCAAGTATTATAAGAGAGGAGTAAGTACCGTAACAAAAAAGATATCAAAATTTAGCCCACAATCTCTGTCGACTCGACTATTATAAGAATGAACAACAAGTGGCACACAAGCACCTCTTTGCGATTTCAATACCTTGCGTCCACATAGAAAACACAGGATTCAAACTTTAACTTTTTTGTCATCAGCCTTATCAAAAACACCGCGAGTCACTGGCTTGCGTAGCTATGTATGACTCGTATAGCACAACTAGGTTCTGACCGCCCGAAAGCAAGCCCCCTAGCTATTACAACGCTCAGGGGCTGTACTCTGAGATATGGGGTAACATTTATCGGTAGAGTCGATTTGCTTTTTTTCTCTTTCATTTTTTTCCGCAGATCCCGCGACTGAAGAACCAACAACGGAGGAACCTATCATTATCATAACATGCGGACCACCTAAAAAGCCTGAGACTAACGCCCCACCGACTGAGAAACCTGTTACAGTCGCCCCACCCACGGAGAAGCCCGTACCTAAACCTAAACCTAAACCACCTGTTAAGAAACCTAAAAGTTAGTGAATTTTGCAACCATAACGCGGGGCCTTCTTTTCAAGTGGGTGGCGAGTTTCTGTGAAAAACAAATCACTGTGTTTCATTCTATAATCGTGACCTCCCTCAAATTAAAACCGGTTGGAATTACTGCAAGTCAATGTGGAAACAAACTTGTGGCGCGGGGTTAAAGAATTCGGAAAAATATTCCCATTGCCTTGTAATTTCTGGCAACACCTTTTGTGCAAAAACCGTAGTATTTCACAGCTAAACCTGACTTTTTTACCTTTTTTTAATTCCTAGACCAAGGGTGCTGTCACACTTACTCATTCTTGTATTGATATATTTATTTTCTTCACATCAACAGAGAAAGGAAAAAAAGGAAAAGGAAAGAAGGGAAAGAAAGGAAAAGGAAAGAAAGGAAAGAAAGGTAAAGAAAATAACAAAATAAAGGTAACAATTGTTTATCAAAACCGAAAAAATTTAACCAGTACAGCGTGTTCCAAGAGAGACAGTTACAGACGATAGGCGTATTGTTAATCAAAAATAACTCAACTTGATGAAGGGGGGGGGGGCACTAATTGACATGTATAATTAAGTTAAATTTGATCATTCCAAGCCCTCAAAATAACTGCAAACTTATTAAAGGACCTGCCTCACGGCTTGCTTCATATTCTTCATATCTAACGATCCTTCTTTCATTTTAATTTACCCTTACCCTTTGGATTTCGTCCACCCTGTTATTGTTTTTTTGTTTGTTTGTTTGTTTTTTGTTTTTTTCTAAGGTTTAGCTTTAATTGTAAAACTGTAACAATAAGTCAAGTTATCACATGACCCGTATGGCCCTGAGTGTTCATTGTTGAAAAACATTATCACAAAACAAACTTAAGGTGGAGGCCAATGGAAGTGAATGCACTAACAGGGCTCTAAAGTGCTGCGAGGCTCAGCGTTGGTTCCTTCCAGCAGAGAGAAGAAAAAAGTAACGAGAAAAAGCGGACGTCATAAAGTTAAATGCCTATTGATTGGGTAGAGTCGGGTAGAAAAAAGAAAAAGGAAGTTCTGTACTCGAACCAAGTAACCCATGCAATCGGAGCTTATCCTGATTTCCAAACCATGAAGCGACTGGGAGTATTACCACTGCCCCCCTAGATAGGATGTCACTCCTTCGCTATCCATCACCCAGTGTTTTCCCAATACGTTACACGGCCTGCAGGTGTCCAACACGGACCTCTATTCGTGGAGTTTCGCGCATTTTCCATAAGGCCACTGCGTTCCAGACACCCGGCCGGACGGAAAAACATTTTGCCCCCAGTCATGCCGTACGTACCTAGCATAGCGAGCCACACATTTTCCCATCCGATCTTCCACCCAGTCAATGAGTACACATTATTGAAACTCTTTCCCGTCTGATTCACTTGTTCACAAATATAAATTTATAGGGTAAATGGGTGGACAAGGAACTTAAACTTTCTTTTCCATTCCCAATGGAACTTGGTTTTTTTTTTCTCTTTTTTTAAACAGGATAAAGATGAAGAAGTCGAGGAGGAGGTCGACGAAATATGAAACAAAACTTTGGCAATAAACTTTTGTGTTGACTAGCATACTTCTTATTTAGTTTTCTCCCACCCGCGTGATACTGGGTCAGATGTGAAATTTCAGATGTTTGTTGTTATTGAGCCTTTCAGCCCTAAGAGTGACCAGCGTCCAAAATGTAACTTCTCCTCACCATATCACCCCTGGATCCCGTGTTAACCCTGAGGGTCACAACAATAAAGGAAATGATCATCAACTAAAGAAGCTCTTGATTGTTGAACAAATTCTCCTTGTCAGATCCTTCAGACATGTATAGAGAACAGTAGGGAGAGGATTCGTACTGATTTTAGGGTGTAATGGGTTAAACGGCGGCGCGGGTAAGGTAATTATGTGAAGTGATCCAGCTCAACAGGCGGCCTTCGCATAGTTTGGTAAGAGCACCAGGTGGGGTTGAGTCTTTTGTAGATTTTCTTCGTTGCTATGCTGTTTTATTTCGGTTTTTGCGCCGTTGACAATAGTAGATACGTTTACTTCTAATTTGACCCGGAGGGTAGAGGAAGAGCCACTTCTAGTCCGTACTAAGCGTTCAGGTAGTAAACGGAGCGCGATGATAGAGCAGACTGAAATTGTAGGGAGATGAGGATTTAGTTCGACTTTAGAAAGCTGGTAACCTGTTCCAGGAGTTCAGCAAGAGAAATAACGCGAAATCCACGCGATATAGTAAGTGGCGATTGAAGCGGCAGAGGGAAAAACGGGGGAGGTTTGGGTCGAGTCGCGTAAAGAATGGCGTCATAACGCGACTCGACTCAAGCTTCTCTCGTTTCTTTTACTCGTCCGCTACTGTATAGCGCCGTTTACTATTGCGCTTCGTCTTACAAACTAATAGTCTGGAACAGGCTAAATAGCTGGCTGGGAGCTCTACAATAGAGCTTTTGATAACTAAGAATGAATTTGCGAGTCAGGCCTCACATTTGGTCAACACAGGCTACACCCCGCCGTGACTCCAACTCTTATCGCAAATGACACGATAACTTTTTCATTCATGATTTTGCTGCTAAAAAACTTGATGGCGAAGGATGTATTGAAGTAGTCATGTTTTTCATGCCACATCACTCACTCGCTACAGAGTTGTTCGTTAAATTGGAGCAATTTCTTTCTCTCAACATATTATTATCTCAAATGGTGACGTTTGCATAATTAGTAGCAACTCTGGTGATGCAGGCTCTAACATTCTTCTCAACCAACCTAGTTATAGGCTAACTCATCGGAGGGGGCGAAGCAAGTAGGTAGCTTATCGTACAAAATAATGCGCTCATAAATCTTCAAGCTTACCTCAGTCTGCTTCAGTCTCCAAAACTCATCACATGTGGCTGAATTTACTAATCTTTTGACTCATTTAAATTTTATCAAACAATTTCCGCATTTCAAATTAGCTTTAAAAGTTCATTGTAGCGCACAGCCCATTACGAATGACAAGGAATAAATTACTCGTTATTGGTCGTGCCTAGCTCACGAGTGATGCTGTTATAGAAGAATTGTGGCAAGATGGCAAGTCTTAAGTAGGTCCAGAGACTTTTAAGCGAAGCTCATCATATTATCTTTAGCACATTCAAAAGCACTCCATGGCAAGCTGGCTTACGCTTCGTGTGGTGAGTAACTCAGTAAAATGTTCGGCAAAAATGGCTGATCACATATATTATCTCTTGATCTCAATTCCAGTGTTATTAAAGCCGAAGCAAAAATTTGGTCTCGATTCTCACCAAGAAAGTTTTTTATCACAACATTCTTTAAAACACTAATAAACCTCTTTAACAAAAAATTTATACTTGGGTGAGCGGAGGAGAGTATTTTAATTCAGCGAAAAAATCCAGTCTCCTCAACAAATAAACGATCAGTTTTTAAGCTCATTTGATGTAGAAGTTGCTTCCTGGCATCTTGTTTTAATGAGTTTAGAAGCAAACCTTGTGGTAAACTGTGCGTTTCGATAATGCCAGAATGTTGGATATATTACACTGACAGCCAGGAGGGAATAAAGTTCCATGTTATGGTTTTCCTTTTTCCCTTTCGGCACCCAGACCACTAACTCTGTAATAATATACATTCTTCATCAATTGGATTACTAAGATGACAATTTTGTTTAGATCTTTCGAGGTAAATTTGCTAATGGAGTACTTAATTGTCAGAGCCAGACTAACTGATGTTTTATTTTATGTAGAAAATACTTTGAAAGCCCCCGCACATGCCGCACACATAGAGGTGTATGAATCAAAGGCATGCCTAACACTCATTCGAACTCCAAGTGTCTGTTTCGATATTTCCGAAAGTATCAATTGAATAGTAACTTTCTTTTTAGGATAAAATGAACACTCTTTAGGTAGAGTAAAGAAAAATGCGTCGTAAACCTTTCCAGAAAAGTTTTTTTAAAATAGAAAAAGCAACTTAGAAAACGGAAAATTAGACGGAGCGGAACGAAAAGTATTCAATTCCTTAGAGATACTTAAGTCACAAAGAAAGTACCCTACGGCTAAGATTAACAGGGAAAAAGTGAAAATAAGAATACTGTCAAGAAAAATTTTTGTGGAGACATATTGAAGAGAAAAACAGGCATTAATCTTTGGTTACACACTTATTAACTATATAGCCCACAACATGAATTGGATTGTTATCAGGTGCAGACGACTAGGAAAACCAATTGGTCCGAAACGTATGTTATTAAACTGCTCTGTTAAAATTGTATGCTTTGATTTTAATCACTGCACCAGCTTCGGTCAATCTCTTGTGACAAACAGTCGCGTAAGGAATTAATCAAATTAAAGCGAGGAGTATTTTGGCCAAGAAAGATTACTGCTCTTGGATTTTGTTACTGGTTACCTAAGTTATTAGTAGGCTGTTTAGTATTTTTTCCCTCTACGAAAGCGGAAAAAATGAAAACAATCTAATATAGTTATTAAAACATGACCTTTAAACAAAAAAAGGTGAAATAAGGAGTGAACTTGGCACCCGTGGTTAAAATGCTTACAAATAAAACCTAAGAGGAAATTAAGAGAATATTAAATAGCTATTTCATGAAGGAATGTTTTCATAGTAGCGAGAAAATCCACAAAACAAATTTACTGCCGGAGAGCATTTTGAAGGTTACTTCACCGATTTTTGGCCGCATCGACCAATGACTATAAATTGCCACGAATTTTTGCCAATAGCATCCCTCCTACACTTATGACATCGCCGTCGACATGCTTACGTACATTGAAAGAGGAATAAATTTAATTTTTATGAACCGCGCATAATAAAGAGCTTTTTCTTGTAATTCCGGACCACAATAATTTCATAGGAAGTATGCTCGATCGATGTTGAGACTTCAGAGACTTCAGAAGTTGTTGTCAGTTTAAAATGTGTCGGCGAGCTTGTGCATGTGACTCCAACAATTGGTTAACCTTGTCTTATATCTACGTAGCGTATCTCTCCTAAGTATTCTTCTGTCTTTGCGTCTTGTTGTTTATCCTGTCTTGACGAACAATAGCGTTTAGTTTTATTCTTGGCGCAGATGTCATGTCATGCGTGACTAACGGATAATGATTGGAGGGAGACTGGGTTTGAAAAGGATCAATAATTTCAAAGGTTTTCTGTCACTTAAGCCTACCATAAACACACAATATATTTGGTTGAGGCCACAACAGAAACAGATCTTGGTTAACAAGTATAGATCGATATATATTTATCTACTTCTAATGAATTATCGCTGCCCACAGATTTACTGAATATTTTATGAGTAATTCAAGTCTACGCTATTTGAAGCAGTATAGTAAATTCCTTCTTTTATCTTCCTTTCTTCCAGTTAGTTTTGTTTGCAGCAGTTACTTCGTCAAATGCACAGTTTCCCTTACGTCAAGAAAATGTCTTCGATACAGGTGAAAATAAAAGTACAAAATTAAAGAAAAGTGAAGTTTGAAGTCTAACATTTAACGTTCCAAAATTTAATAATTAATGATAATTTAGGTATCATAAAGAAAGCTACGGCTTAACGAATCGATGCTACCCATCTTTCAAAACATGATAAATTATAGTCACTCGTATCTCGTAGTGACATTAAAGGAATTATAGAAGACTTTTCTCACCATTTCTTTAAAAAATAAGCCGGTCCTGTTTTGGTAATCAACCACTTGTTCTATTTTAGATGAACTCATAAAGAAACGATTGGAAAAGCTACACCAGGATTCGCTAAGGACAGATCCGTGTGACGCCCTCAATGGCAATTGCAACGAGGCCAATAATGATTGGTATAGACCAATGGATGAAGATATCGATCGATTGATTTATCAGATAAGAGGTACCTCGTATAAATTTATGCGTTAATGACCAAAATAGTTGAATCCCTTCTCAACCTTTTCACTCCCACAGGCGACCAATAAGTAATTTATTCTTATAAAAATCAACACAATGATACGTAGACTGATGAAAAGAACGTGGAATAATGTCATCTTGAGTGTATTGTTCATTTATTGAGCAGTTATCAGCGAATACCAAGACTGAGTTATTTCACACAACGACCATAGAGTTGCAATACGAGTAATGGACGATTATTACCTGAATGAATTTGTATCTTCTCAGTATTGAAATAAAACTTGAATGAAAGTAAGGGAGTAAATAAACGAAATAAATCATGCATCGAGCTTGTAAAGTTATTATCACGTTCATTTCCTGATAGAATGAAGTCCACTTTGACTTCGTCTTGCCCACTCTTTGACAAATTTCAGTGAAGTCTTACATTTACCACTGATTCCAAAACCGTTCACAAAAGGGCCATATTGCTTATTCGTTGAAAGAGAATAAAGTGTAAAATGCTCGTAAAACGGTCAGCGATGCATTAGGATCCTACGGCCAATCTCTTGGAAAAAAGAAAAAGACTCAAATTTCAAATCTGTTCGTACAACTCCTTTCAAAACTAAAAGAAAATGACAGAAAATACAACCATTTTTCACAGAAAAACGCACCGAACCGCTCCTCCAACAACATGTTACGGAGGGGGTGGCCAGAGATGAAGGTAGCATAGAGACAAAGCACGCTGAAGAAAGCGTAACTGAGGAAGCAGTGAGTGGAGAGGGTGCCACGGAGGCAGAGGTCACTGACGAAAGTAAGGAAGGTACTGTGGAGGTGTCAGGAAGTGGAAATGGGGCTACTGAGCCAGTGGCCACTGAAGAAGCGGCTACGGAAACGGCGATTGGAGAAGGCGTGACGGAGAGGGCTGCGAGTGGAGAAGGGGTTACGGAGGCAGGAGCCACTGATGAAGTTGTTACAGAGCAAATGGCTAGTGGAGAAGGCGCTACAGAGGCAGAAGCCACTGAGAAAGAGGCTGCAGAAAGTGGGCAAGGTACTGTGGAGGTGCCAGAAAGTGGAGATGGCGCTACAGAGCCAGGGGCTACCGAAGAAGGGGCTACGGAAGCGGTGATTGGAGAGGGCGTAACGGAAGCGGTTGCTAGTGGAGAAGGCGTTACGGAGGTAGGGACCACTGATGAAGGTGTTACAGAGCAAGTGGCTAGTGGACAAGGCCCTGCAAAGGCAGGAGCCACTGAGAAAGAGGCTGCAGAAAACACGCAAGGTACTGTGGAGGTGCCAGAAAGTGGAGATGGCGCTACAAAGCCAGGGGCTACCGAAGAAGGGACTACGGAAGCGGCGAGTGGAGAGGGCGTGACGGAGAGGACTGCGAGTGGAGAAGGCGTTACGGAGGCAGGAGCCACTGATGAAGGTGTTACAGAGCAAGTGGCTAGTGGGGAAGGCGCTACAGAGGTAGGAGCTACTAAGAAAGAGGCTGCAGAAAATAGGCAAGGTACTGTGGAGGTGCCAGAAAGTGGAGATGGCACCTCGGAGCCAGGGGCTACCGAAGAAGGGGCTACGGAAGCGGTGATTGGAGAGGGCGTGACGGAAGCGGTTGCTAGTGGAGAAGGCGTTACGGAGGTAGGGACCACTGATGAAGGTGTTACAGAGCAAGTGGCTAGTGGAGAAGGCATTACAGAGGCAGGAGCTACTGAGAAAGAGGCTGCAGAAAATAGGCAAGGTAGTGTGGGGGTGCCAGAAAGTGGAGATGGCGTCACGGAGCCAGGGGCTACTGAAGAAGGGGCTACGGAAGCGGCGAGTGGAGAGGGCGTGGCGGAAGTGGCGGCTAGTGGAGAAGGCTTTACGGAGGCAGGAGCCACTGGTGAAGGTGTTACAGAGCAAGCGGCTAGTGGAGAAGGCACTACAGAGGCAGGAGCCACTAAGAAAGAGGCTGCAGAGAGTGGGCAAGGTACATTGGAGGTTCCGGAAAGTGGAGAGGGCGTTACTGAGACAGGGGCTACTGAAGAAGAGACTACGGGAGCGGTAAGAAGGAAAGGCATGACGGAGGAGGCTACTAGCGGAGAAGGCGCCACAGATGCGACGACAACCGAGGAAATCGTTACGGAGGTGGAAGTTAGTGGAGAAGGAGCCACGGAGTTAGAGGCCCTTAAAGAAAGTGTTACAAAGCAAGAAGCCATGGGAGAAGGTGCCACAGACGCAAAGACTACCGAGGAAACCGTTGCGGAGGTGGTAGCTAGTGGAGAAGGCGCCACGGAAGCAGGAACTGCTAAAGAAGTACTTATAGAAGCAGCAAGTGGGGATGGTGCTACAGAGGCAGAGGCCACAGAAGAAGGTGGAACGGACGCAGGGGCCATCGAAGGAGGTGTGACAGAGCCGGCTACCAATGGAGAGGGCGGTACAGAGGCAGGTACCACTGAAGAAGGTACCACGGAGTTGGTGGCTGGTGGAGATGGCGCTACAGAGGTGAAGACAACCGAGGAAATCGTTACGGAGGTGGAGGTTAGCGGAGAAGGCGCCACGGAGGCAGAGACCACAAAAGAAGGTGTTACAGAGAAAGCAGCTGGTGCAGAAGGCGCTACAGAGGCGAAGACTACCGAGGAAATCGTTTCGGAGGTGGTAACTAGTAGAGAAGGCGCCACGGAGGCAGGGACTGCTAAAGAAGTAGTTACGGAGGCAGCAAGTGGGGATAGCGCTACTGAGGCAGAGGTCACAGAAGAAGGTGGAACGGAGGCAGGGGCAACTGAAGGAGGTATTACAGATCCGGCTGCCAGTAGAGAGGGAGTTACAGAGGAAGGGGCTACTGAAGGAGGTGTGAAAGACTATTTCATTGAGCTTTTATTGTATTTTAACCCCTCTTTTTTCGTGGGTCGTATGGTTCCCCTTTTCACTGACCTCTTCTCCTACAAGGTTAGCAGTACACATAGCGATAATTTATTCCTGGTTAGTTCATCAACTATCATTTATGTTATGGTTATCAGTTCAGTCGTTACGAACGATTAACGATTAACCTGTTCAGTGTGTTTTACTGAACGAGATGTATCGTGATGTAACGAGTAGATTATCCAAGTTATTTTCGTAACGGGGTAAACTCAAAAGATATATTAATCGAAAGATAGGATCGCAAGTTCAGTCTATCACTCCGTCAGTAAAGTATGTATAGCCAAATTAATCGTGTTGGTGAGACGGAGAGACCTTTGAGAACTAGATCATAGTACGCCTTAGATAACTAAAGGTTTCTAAATGAAACCACAAAAATAAATATTAAAAAATTCGCTCTATTTCATGAGAATGAAGGACAAGATGAACTTTTAATCCTGGAATGATCACGTTTCGAACAAATGGTTTCGATTAGGGTTCTTTATATGAATAAGTAAAGTCATCTTAAATTTTGTTCTCGTTTTTCTTGAGGTTGTGGTGGCGTCCTTTCTGGAGACCAAGGAGGTTTCTCTTCACCTGTATTCGATGGGGAATACTATCCAAACAATGCAAACTGTGTATGGAGGATATATGTCAGGAAGGGCTTTAAACTGCGTATCACTTATGAGTATTTTGATACAGAAGAGCAGTGAGTACATAGAGAATATTACATAAAAAGTTCGCGCGAACGAATGTTATTCACGAGTTGCGATACTGACGATTTGCAGGTCTTTGGGGATGGACTTGGTTTGTCTATCGCAAGAATACACATTTATTACTACTGAGAGGGATTGAACGGGGTTTGTTTGTGTGCACCTATCTAACTTTTGAGTGAGAGCACTACTTGACGAATGATGAAATAATGCGGCAAGGATCAAACGAACATGGAATCAAAGAAACGTGAATCGACACTCTCCCTTCGTGAAATAATAAAAAGCGACACTCATCTTTTGTAAAATAAGAAAAAACTGATAGACTGACGAAGCTTACCCCTTCGTTTTTTTCGGCGGGAAATTCCACAGGTGAAAAAGTACGTCCACACAAGAAAATTCATTGTTTAATCAGCAGATATTGAAAATTTCAAGTGTCTACAGGGTTCCTTACCGTAGAGGTGAATCTGAAAATTCTCCAAATATTTTGATGTTTCTACGGGCGTACAAGAACGAATTCTTTGCAAGATTTCTACATGAAAGCGGTATCTCTTTGGGATGACGAATAAATTTTCTATGAAATGTGACATTAAGGGGTATCAATTTTGTTCCACCATTTCGGAGAGGTGTCCTATAAGAACCTCTGTGATACTCTCTTTCTTTGTTTCAGCTTTGACTATTTGGAAATTTTACAGGGGAACAAAGAACTGTACACAATCCGTGGACACAAAGATGCCAACTATCAAACTACAGTTTATGGCAATAACGAAATCGTTGCCATTCTTTTTCGCTCTGATGCCCTCATAGCCCACAAAGGATTTAAGGCCACTTTTAAGATCACCGCCGGTAGGTGAAATGATGTCAATGCCTTGTCCTCATACTCTACTTGGCTGAGTGATGTTTGAAGCGTTGTAATATGAAGAAGTATAGCTTTTACTGTAGGAAGATGGTGGAACACGGCTTTTATTCGGTTAGTTCTGCTTTGGGCCCAAACAGCCGTTGAAATTGAAGAAAGAAAAACATGCATAGTCATCTTATATTCTTAACAAAGGTTTCGTTTACTTTTTCTGATATCTCCTTTATTTGTTAGGGTCGCGTTGTGGAGGCCAGCTGAAGGACAGAAAGGGACACTTTGAGTCGCCGAACTTTCCAGGAAACTACCCTGACAACACTGATTGTTTCTGGACTGTAACGATTAAATCTGGCGAAAGACTTAGAATCCAGTTTGACAGATTTCAAACAGAACATGCGTGAGTTGACGTTCATTTCCTTCTCGTTGGTCGAGTGAGAATTATTTACTAAATTTTAGTTCAGGGATGTTCCTTCTCAAAGCCCGGAGTGACTCGGGGATATTCTTGGTGGTATGTGGAATATATTTCCCAAAATTCGAACCCCGTTCATAAATTGCATTTTGACTAGAGCATTCATATGGGAGATTTAACCCACAATCTCGATCAGCAAAGAGAGGGGGTGGACTGGGGCTAAAAAGTAACATAGGTAAACAAACCATTACAGTTTCGCAATTTGATGTAAAAGCACTATACAGTTCAATCTGTCAACTTTACCTGCAGATTCGACACCTTGAAAATTGATGTAGGAGAACGGACAGTTAAACTTCTCAGCGGATATCTACGTAAGCTAGATGTGGTAATTCCTTATAAGGAAGAGGACGGTGGTGAAATCAACATTTACTTCCATACTGACGTGACCATTTCAGGAAAAGGATTCCACGCCACTTACGAAATCGAACCCACCAACGTAAGTAATATAATCTGTCAGAGTAGGAATGTTGACTGTGCTATCTAACCGTCTTGATTGGTTGCCAATCAATAAATGGGATTTTCGTGCTGAAAATCATTGCCTTAAAAAGAATGATAATCCCTAGAGGGGAATAAGGGCGCGTAGAAGGCCGAAAAGGCCGCACGGTCTAGCGTATGGCCCCTCAAGATGAAGGTTGGAAAAAGGTGCAAGAACTAAGAAAGCGAGAGAGAAGAACGGGGATCCTAAGATGGAATGCTTATTGAACGAGTTAGGTCTGACTGAACCTCAGGGTATCCCAGGAATAATCATCTTTAAAATGAACGAGGGAAAAGTCTAGCTTGGACTGGCCCTTATTATCAGCGCTTTAGCACTAGCGTTTGAAAGGACTGGTGAAAGGACTGCAAGGTCTGGAAATGATAAGCGTCAGACCCCTGGAAAAGCTCTCCCCACCTCGTCTCAAATCTTACCGCAGGCGGAGAAGCGTGCATCCTACTGCGGTACTAGTAATGACGGCCTGCTCACAAGCCAGAAACAGTAAAGAATTGATGAATATGAAATCTTGCCACAATGAGTGGGACTTTTCCCGCCTCCTAGAGACGGTAGTTAGCCTCCTTTTTTTATGATTAACTCTTTTTTTTCTTTATTTAAATAGAGAAAGCACTGACTATTTAACGCTTCTGTTCCCTTTTTTCTTTCAACAGGACTTGGCTAAAAAGGATTTCATATAATTATTAAAAAGAAAAAAAGGACTAGCTGCAAATGAAACCTAACTTAAATTGGTTTAGGATTTTCGAATACTTGAAGCAAAATTACTTAATTGTTGATAGCTTAATGTTTCAATGGATACATTACATCTCAGCGCAACGATTTCCGTTGCATTAATTATTAGACTTTTGTAATGTAGTTAATAAAAGGTTCTGACAAGGGCTTAATTCTGTTTTTGACTTTTTGTTTGCTATATTTCGTTTTAATTGGGAATATTTTAAGATGGCACCCGTCTGAATGAGATTTTGATATAAAAACCATAAATTTTGTCTACTTCATAAGAGTACGTGAATAGCAGATATGAATGTAGCTGTTTTGATATTAGGGACACTCGACTTCGTTAATTACTTCAGTACTCTTACTCGTATACCAAGGGTTGTAATCCCTTTCGTAATTCGAAGACTCAGTGGATGAGAGGGGAATTCATTCCGTTAAACACACCTTAGTTGATAGCTAAACGTTTTTGATCACACCACACACCGCTTGAGGCGACAATGTGAGGCTGCTCCGAATTGACAAAAACAAACAAAAATCAAAAACAAAAAACCGCCCACAAGCTGAAGAAAATTGCAGCGCCTGACAGGGGCAAAACAAGGCAATGGCGGTTCTCGGACATAGCTATAATCACTCTGTAGGCACCATTTCGAATGATCACCATCAATTTTGGGCTGTGTAATTTTCAGCGATGTTACTGCATTACAACGATCGACGACCGTCAGAGAAATTGCATTGGAATGGACTGAATTGAAGCTGTAAAAGTAAAACGCTATTGACACCTTTTTGCCAGGGATATTTACACTTGACAATTCAACAAGTATCCTCCTTTTCGAATGCATGTCTTTATTTTCATAGATTCAGTCAATATTTCCTTTAATTTACTTAACGTTAAAACGAAGAGCCTAGATAGATTGAGCTCGTACAAGGCAATGCTTCTTGGAAACTGAGTCATAATCTTGTCGCGACTCAAATTGCAGGAAACATTACAAAATGAAACAAAAAAAATTTCAACGCGTTTCATTCCAAAATATAGTCAAATCAATGTCATAGCCACTTGCTTCAAAGCAAACTCATGTGAATCTAAGACCATAAAAGCTAGCTCTATTCTCGTTAAAATTCCCCTCAAAATGCAATTCAAATAGATGTCAAAAGTAAACAGAACGCAAATAAATCAAGTACAGGGAAATAGAAGAAACACACGCTGTTACTGAAAATGCTTTTACGACCCAATTACTCCAGTTCCGTGGGACTCCATTCGCTGTGGGCATACTATTTCCGTGAGGTACTCCCAGTCCTTGAAATGTTTAAGCGACCTAGTCGGTGGAATATCTTATTTCTGGGCGCATTGTCGTGTGGTACCGGTCTTTGTGTCTTGTGTCTTGTGTCTTGTGTCTTGTGTCTTGTGTCTTGTGTCTTGTGTCTTGTGTCTTGTGTCTTGTGTCTTGTGTAGTAAATCTGGTTTTCTTTTTTATTCTCGTTCTCTTGAACCTTTTTAAATCAATGCCTCCTCTTGCGTTCTAGATATTCAATTGTCCCACAAACTGGAGATAGTTAAAATACCTTCCAAACCAGAACGGCAATATCTTCTTCCAAGCAACACTTCTTTTTTAATCACTATCGCTTTCATCTTCTACATTTTGCACAAACAGCGTTGCATTTGTTTCGATGCCAGCATCTTCCAATGTTTGATTCTCGCTTGACGAGTCGAGCGCATACACTTTACGTGGAAAATTTGACACCAGGACGAATTCTGCCGGGGACTCTTCATCGCAAAATACAAAATCGTACAAGGCCTAAAGAAAAATAATGAAAAAAAGACGTGTTTCTTTAGCGACTTATTAAGTTAAGCAATCAGCGAGTTCCACTTAAGGGGGAGAGGGTAAGGTTTTTAAAGGGAGATGTGACTACGAATTTCCGCGCACCTCACGAAGATTGGCCCATACCACTGCTCCTCCATGTAAATCAGCGTGTGCGTATTCATGCACCAAATGAAGTATCCAGATCTGGACAACATGGATGCCATGTAGATTCTTCGAATTCGCGCGATTTCGCTAACTTGAATCGGTACGGTACTGACGTAAAAGGAGGGAGGAAGGCAGGCAGGCAGGGTTTAGGGGCAACCTTCCCTTCTCATTACACCCCTGACCAAGGAAGGTTATGTTAATTGTTACTTAGTGGTAAGAGCCTATCCCAGTTTCTGAAGCATAAAGCGCCTAAAAGTATTTTGTCTCCACTTGGATGGGACAAGAAACTACTCTCCCCCCCCCCCTTAACTAACCAAGTATCGACGAAAGCATGCAGACACCCATGTTGATTTCCACAGTTCCGATATGCGAATACTATCCAGATATTAGACTAATGTAGTTACGACGGTAGAATGCTATTAGATCGTGTCCTACCTGCAAGGGATGCGACTTCAAAAATCTCCTCTCCAGTCGTTTACCGTTGGACAATTTCATTAACACGCGGATGGCATCGGGATGCGAACTTTCCGGTTCTTCGGGAACCTTCAGTTTTCTATCGACGCGTTCTCGTGCTATGGACTTTATGGGAAAAATTAGTTATTAGTTCATCTTTAAGGTTATAAATGCTTTAAGATAGGAGTGAAAACGGATTTCCTAAAGTAGTGTATGCTTTTGAACGGTGCCCACCGACGGGACGTGTCCGTTTGGGGAGTTTGGACCCTGATTTTATAAGACCTAAATAACTCTTACATGACCGCAATCAATTTCTTCATTTGATTTAAATCCGCAGGTCTCTAAATGAGATTTACTTCATAACAAATTTTATCAGATTTCCCTACGAGAGAGAAGAACCTTCTGCAATGTCCCTCGCTCTCAACGCTTAGCCTCGTAGCTCAGTTGGTAGTGGCGCCCAACTGGTATCTGGAAGGCCTAGACACGATTCCCGTTGAAGCCTGAATTTTTTCAAGGTTCTTTTCTGCAATTGCTACCTCACTTGAGATGGTCCTGGCTTTATTTCATTTCCAATTTACAGATCAGATGAAAGTGACCTAATTCCAAATTGTGATAGCTACCACGTGGCTGAAAGGACACGGACAAAGCTACTATACACGCTAGAACAAAAGCTATGATGATCATCGCACAAGTTCATTGTTCTTCACTTTTTTATCCGGTAGGTTGCATCTAAAATTAGTCAAGACATGTTGTATGAAACGGGAAGAAAAACGGTGACAAGGCCTAGGGCATTGAGAGAGACACATACACTGCAGGGTTGTTGATAAGAGCCGGCAGCCGGCGAAGTACGCCGGCTTCTCTGCAAGGTTTCGCCGGCTACTTTCATTGCTTCGAGAGCCCGTACAGAGATGATGTTTATCAGGTCTAAACTTGGGCTCGATAAAAATATAAATTTTCACTGCCTGTCTTTTCTGAAAACATAAAAAAAAACTTCTGACTCAAGGTTAGTTTAAAAACGTTCTGATGGGGACTGTCTTTTTGACAAATCTTGCTGCGGTGGCAGGAAAGTACGAACGATATGACGCTTTGTCCGCCATATTGGATTTCGCGACCCACAACCGTTTACCTTTAAAAAAGCTCCGGCTAATTAAAACCTTAAAGAAAACCCTGACACTGGAACTGTTTTCAGGTTAGAAACCCAGCTTTACATGGATTATAAGCTACTTGTCTGAGCCCAGATAAAGTAAAAGATATTCCAAACCTCTGCTCTGTTTTGTCGTGCTTCTTTCTTCTTCCGTTTATTCTCTTCTTCTTGTCTTTTTTTGTCCTCCTCTTCTCGCTTTTTTCTTTCCTGTGAACATGCAGTTTACAGTCATGAATTTGTCTTTTCAGAAAATTTGAATACCTTTCTACCAAAACCAAAGAAGCACGAGTATCAAGCGCGGAAAAATTCGCGGGACCATAAGCGAGATAAGTTCGGCCAGTTTTGGTTGGGGTGGGGTGGGGAACGTCAGATCTCTGGATCAATCTCATATCATAGTTTCACAAAGCCAAAATCAATGTGACATTAGTTACGTATAACATTCAAATAAGAATTGCTCTCTCGTGTCAGTTTAACCTGCCTAAGAACATCGCTAGATTTGTTCCGCACAACGGCTGAGAATATCAAAAACAAGAGCAGTTAAAGTTTGTTCGTGAATGAAGCCGCAGAATAGCTTAAACTAACTTCTCTTCTACAAAAATAATCTGTGATCAGGCGTTCCTTTTTCCGGAGGAACGCGAGTAAGAGCGTTCACCAACTCTGGCATTTCTACGTTATTGCGTTCCCCTGAAAATGGAAGGGTCTGATCGCAATTAAAAGTAATAAAACCACATAAGTCAAACAAAACAAATTAATAATTTGACACTCATATAACAAGAAAGGATATAAAACGCTTGTTATTGTAAAGAGATCAAAACTTCAGTAAAAGTCGTCTTACTTTCTCCTGGTCAGCTCTGACGGATTCATAGTAAGCTTCGTCTTGTTCATCGCGCAGTTGTTGAGCATGACTGCGTTCTTGTCTGTTGACGACACACCACATGTACATTACAGAACATTTACATCACTTAAAACGTACCAATAAATGTGAATCCGATGGAGGGACGGGAACACACTAGATTCTGGGTTAATAAAAGTTTTTTATAATATTCACGGCACGGAATGCTCGAAGTTCGCGCTGGACTGCGAGCGACAACCCTCAGCCAATGAATGAAAATCTCCTCGCTTTCCTTCACAAATTATCGCGCCCCACTTTGTCACACGTAGTCGCTACTCTCTCGATAATTTTCAAACAATCAACAACTGAAGAAAAAGACGAGAGAAAAAAAAATGGTGAAATTTGTGAATACTTGGAAACTAGAGCGGAAGCGAGAACGTACATGTATGCTCCTGCGGGAATCAAGCGATCCTCGCGCACGGATCACGGCAACCTCACGCGCATTGTATTTGCCACACACTGCACCGTCTGCATCGATAATCTAAAGCGCCTGCAAAAATGGTCAGCTGTGTAATACACTGAGTAACAAACCTGTCAACTCGTGCTGCAACCAAAGCTGGTTCATTGTCTTCTATCAAACGAGCTAGCAGTGACACATACCCATCAACATTCATCAGCCCTGTGAAGAAAAAGAGATGAATAGTCACACATATCAGAGATACAGTTCGCGCTTTACTCGAGTAATGGTGACATTATCACCTAAATTAGTTTCTTTTGGTGCCATTTTCAACCCATGTAAAACATACACGATTAAAAATTTTCTTTTTCACGAGACAGCCCGTGTTTGGCGTGTGAGGTGCTCGTGATGGCAACAACTGTCTTACCTGTAGCTTGGCCACTTATTTTGTTTCTTATCACATTTTGACGTAATCTGTGATCCAGTTCTGAACAGACGCATGGCAACATGGAATCTATTTGAGAAGTAGATCACTAGGGTGGGCTAGGGGTTGGCGAGGCGAAGAGACAGCTTACCTTCCATTCGCCCAACAACGTTCATTCTGTTATCTCTGAGACAAATCAGGGCCAGAAAAGGGTAAGTGGTTTCACGAAGGGCACGTGAGACTGTAGCACAAAAAAACGGAAAACAAAACATATTCACTCATCATTTCATTAAGCATTACAAATATTACGTCTGCCGAAGTATTGATATGAAATTTGAAAATCTTTTCAAAATCGACTGAGGATATTCATTTGCATTTTTTACCAGTCTCCGTTGACTGATAGCCTACAGATCAAGGTAATACACAATAATTTGCTAAAACAGGTGCTGTGAGAAGTATAAACTGCATGCAATTTTTCATGGGCACTGATTGAGTCAGTTTTGTTTTTTTCTTTTTTTTTTTCATCCCACTTTACATTATCAGTAAGGGTTTGTTGCTGTCAGAATCCTTGCCTTCCAACCTCTTAGAAACGGGGGTGGGTAGAAAAGAGAAAGGGGCTAATTACTGAGGGGGGGGAACCTGGACCAACATTTTGCTAGTCTAGCATCCTTGATACCCAAGCACACTACCTCCAGGTACACAACAGTGCAAATGTACTGATGTAATACAATAAGGAAGAAACACTGTACATCACCAAAAAATCTGAAGCAGATACGCTAAGGAGACATTGGAAAATTACCCATCTGCCTTCCTTTCTTCTATGAAACACAACACTGATCACCTACCTCTGTTACCTTCTTGAGATCTCACATTTGCTCCCCAGAATAACATGTTTCCATTCACGTATTCCCTAAATCCATCATTTGTCATAGTTGACCTTTAGGGAAACAAGTGAAAGAATAAAAGCAAGTTGGTATTCACAAATAAAGCATTTTTTTTCTACAAACAGTGGGCAGTGAAGTGGGACTAGCACATCCATCAGCATACATTGCGTAAAGCTCATTTTTCACAAACAACCAAAGACACATGGACATGTGCATGTACATATCAATCTACTCTACATATCCACTGCAGTTTAAATTAGGAACTGTATCCTCTAGCACGCAAATGTAGATAGACCTACCTACAAAATTTATCAGTGTCCTGATGTTCTGAGCTAT
Organism: Pocillopora damicornis; assembly: GCF_964200805.1. Taxonomy (NCBI): domain Eukaryota; kingdom Metazoa; phylum Cnidaria; class Anthozoa; order Scleractinia; family Pocilloporidae; genus Pocillopora; species Pocillopora damicornis. The sequence continues at coordinate 31,276,254 of NC_142672.1, read as the reverse complement.
GCAGATAAACTAGAAGAAAGCGTAACTCTCTCTTTGCATCATTCAATGCCTGCAGAAAATTAAACACTTTTCAGTACAACACATGCATGGGATATAATTTCCTAATAGTCAAATGCAGGAATTCCCATAAAACCATTGAAAGGTTTTGCATTGAGCCTTGAACAGGGTCAAATTGAAATGTTTTTAGTCAAAAAACTTTGTTCATAGTGCTTTTCTGCATCCCTGAGAGTACCAAAAATCCTGAAACTAGTGCCTCCCCTGAAATTATCACCTCTTTTGAATAAACCACCCTCTTATCAGTCAACATATAGGCCCCCTCCATGCCCTTTTGAAAGATGCATATTAATCATTTTGGCCAAACAGGTTGAGTGCATACCGATTTATGGCAATATTAGATTTGCACAATTATCCTGTACATTTTTGGTTTACATACACATTGTCATGGCAACCTTGATGAAATTCAAGTGATGTTGTCAGCCGTTTAGTAGGTCATGTAATGTTGCATAAAGTGTTTTTTTTCTAGCATCATCGTTTACCTCCAGCAACCATTTCAGTTACCTCATAACAACTTTGAAGAAAGTTGAGTGAAAAGCCTTGCATGATATTGAACCCTACAATTAACAATTGGTTCATACGTCATCATGCATTCATCAAGATATGAAGCATGTGAGAAGTTTGGAGAGCACGAAAGATGTGTAAGAGTTGCTCGAGGTGTAGCCGAGAGCAACTCTAGCTTCTTGAGTGCTCTCCAAACTTCCCAAGTGCTTCATATCTTGATGAACACACAGCTGATGTATGAACCAATTGATTTATAACATTTTAAACCTCATGGAAAATTTTTTTTTCAAGGGATTTGTCTGTTGATGTCATGTCCGTGCACAATAGGAATATGAAGCATGCTCATGCAATTGAATTTGATAAGACAAATTTACTAGCTATGTTATAATATGGTATGAATGGTTCTGTTTAAGGATACTAAGGATATTTTGAATAGAAGTTCATTAAGGCAAACCTTTGTTGACTAGGGTCCCCTAGCCAAGAAAATGTTGTTCAACACTGACACTATTTAAATATTTTAAATTTTCTGTGTACCTGACTGTAACTTCCTTGATAAAATGTTGGATGCACTGTTCCATACTCTGCTTCAAATTCTGTTTTGAACTTAAGAACATCCTCTAATGGGGTAGTTTCAGCTGAAAAAAAAAGAAAAAAAAAAAAGAAAAAAAAAGGATATCAAAAATATACAAGTTATCAATTCCACTATGATATCATTCACCAAATAAGGTCAAGGGAACATGAAATAAATTGGACTGAAAAAATTGATGTTCCAGTTTAATTGCTGTTCACCAAAGTGTATTCAAATGATAAAGACAGAGAACAGAGCAATAGTGAACAGGTTGGACAAGATCATACTTGTGAATTATATGAATGTAAAATTATAATCAATCATTCTATTTTATCCACTACACACATCTACTGAGATATGCCTAGAGAATTACTGATGCATGAAAAGACAGGCCAGAAATATCACATTTGTTAGAAACCAAATGAAAAAGTTTTCATTCACCTAATAAGCAAATACTATGAACAAACATTTTGCTTATTGTTCTAGTAAAATAATGTACAGGTCACAAAATATCTGAATTTAGTATATACCACACACAGGTGAATAGTGCTTTATGCTGCATGCCTACACTGAATAGCAAGTCTGGAAGTGATTAGCTGATACTACATGATTGCATTCACCTCCGAGAAGCAGAAGAGACAAAATTGCATGTTAAGTGTTCATATTCCAACCATTTTTTTGTTCAGTAACAGAAATAAACAAACATTTTGGTTTCTGTGTGCTAAATACTAAAACAAGTATTCACCCTAGTGCCAGTGAAAGTGGTGGATACAGGTATTTACCTCTGTCAGTGCTTTGAGGCTCATTTAATACCCATCACTATTCACCACCACATTGGTGCATAATACTTTTAAATGTTACATGAATATACTAATGACAAAGTAAAACATTGGATTAAGCTTTGCACCTGATTGGTTTTTAATGTGGCACAAGTTTTCTACATCAATAATTATTGTAGAACAAAGTGAGGCAAAACCAACTGAAGGCAATCCTGATAGCTTTCGACAATAAATTGAAAATTGATATATTGACTAGCCATACTAACTATCAACATCAATGGAAAGATCGATATACCTTCAAATGCTCTGGGCCATACAAGGCTCACTGGAAAGAAACAGATTTGAAAAATACAAGTCAATTTTGTTATAAACATACTTGTACATGTAGAAACTGCAATTTAATGCACTTTTGTAAACAGGGTTAATGAAAGGTTGATCATAAGATTGTACTATCTACAGTGTATTTTAAATTATCAGTTGGAACTTAACTTCTTATCAACAACAATATTGGGTTGGTATCATGACTAGTTCTGGTACTTGTTGTCACAGCTCCCCTTTGAAGCTGTATTAGGCATTTTAAAGGAGTAGGTTGACCGCCAAAAACTCATGCAACAAGGTAAGTATGGATTGAAGAGAGGAAACAAAGTGTGTGTAGATTCTTACAGATTTACCTACATCATCAAGTAGTGAAATAGTACAGTGACACATATGACAAAGTTACAAAAGAGTATGTGAAGGTTAAACATTGGGATATGTTTCATGAGCTATCAAATTGCAGTAGAGCTTACCAATAAATCCTAAAAGATCTCTGAAAATACTGGTACCAAATCTGAAAGGAAGTAGTGGAAGTGACAAGAACCAAACAAGCCATCCCTAAGAAATAAATGGAAATTGACAAAATATTACCATACCATTTACTTAAATTTCATTAAAAAATACAATGCTAAACATGTAGGAAAAGGAGACAGTGAAACCTTGAGCAGACATGCACAAGACTCTAACTTCAGCAAACCCTTTGACTCCCAAGGTCTCATTAGTAATTCTCCTTACTGTCTGCCATACAGTTCTTGTGATGTTAAATTTGAGAAATTGGTTTTGGATCAACTTATAATCCCCTGATTGATATTTTTCTTTAATCTCATCACTTGTCTTCTTGATATTGTATTGATATTGTAAGGAGAAATTCTGTCTTGGTCACTCATGGGAGTTCAAGGGTTAACTTTCTACCAGGTGTTTCTTTAAACTGTTGTTGATAAGTACTCAGTTGCCATTAATTGTTAACCCTCAAAAGGAACAGAGTGATCATTTGGTAACCTTTTCAATCAAGCCATTTCAGGATTACAGAATTACACTTACTTGCTGAAATTAGCATTCTGAAAGCAAAAGATGTGATCTTTAACTACAGCAATTGCATAAATATCAAACTTAAATCTGTCACTACACTCTCGGCATGGAGACTGTTTAATAAGGGTTTAGGGTCGTCAAAAAAATTTTTAAGTGACCATTTTGTGATACAAAGCAGTAATTGCATAAATATCACACTCAAATCTGTCATAATACTCTTGACATAGGAACTGTTTAATAAGTGTTCAGGATTGTCAAAATAGTTTTTAATAACCATTTTGTGATACAAAAAAAGTGGCACAATCTGATGTTTCCATGCAGAAAATTGAGTCACAAATATTCAGAATAACTAGCCCTTCAGAGTAGACTATGAAATGTGCCTGTTGCCAGCTTACTTTTAAAACCCTGGATGTTACACCATAAGGAAGGATGATAGACAGCATGATACAGGATACAACTAACCTGATTTTGCCTCTGAGCCACTGTTGTTGTTGTTGTTCCTGTAGCTGGTGTTGTCGTTGTGGCTGTTGTAGTTGTGGAGATCTGGTTTTGTATTGCTGCAATTCCATTTGCCATATTATCCACATCGTCTTCATCACTAGCTTCAAATGTATTCTCCAGTGGGTGAAACACTGGTTGAGAACCTTCTGCCTCATTCAGTGTATCCTGTACTGCTGTCTGTTAAGTAAAGCAAAAATTTACTAACAAAACTAAATAATGAATGAAACTCTTTCCTCTAAAGACTTAAGCATGCTTTGATCTGGTGTTTCACCAAAAATACTTTAATACTTGTGACATTAATTAAATTATAATCTCAGACAAAACCTCCTAAGGCAAAGTTGAACTTTGAACTTTAAAACAATTACAAGAGTCAAATCTCTTACAAATGCTTCTCTCCTACATCTTAAAATCTAAATTTACCCTGTAATAAGTTATTGTTATATTGTTATGTGAGGAAAACACCCTGGTTTTACCCAAGGCAAAGTAATTAGATACTTTTTGTAAGAGAAATGCCTGAATAATACTTTATGAATCAACTGCTTCATCCAACACTGGTTAACTGGTGAATGGAAACTCTTTTCAAAAACATACAAATAATAAACGTTTATCCAGTAGATAACAGTTTCCATCTTTTCAAAAACCAAAAAACTGTGTTTCGTGAAGAAAACATGTAATCTGCCTAAAAATTTGTCATGTTTTCTTCATTTAACATTTCTCGATTGCTGATCAAGGTGAGGAAACAAAAACGAAGCAACAGAAATGTTGCAATACGCTATTGCATATTCAATTAGCCGACGATTGTTTAGATCGTTATTCCCAGAGGCAATCTTCCCCAAAATCAATCATTAAATAAATAAGCTATAGTTAAGCTTAACGTTGGCTAAAAAGAAATGCATGTACATATTACATTTAGTTCTCATTTTCACTTTCCATTCAAACGAACTAGTAATGTTTAACTGCAATATACGTAAATTGTAACTAATTTAGGAAAAAGAAATCACAAAACATTGGATACCAATATTTTTTCTTTTAGTCAAAATGGGTGTAGCTAAAAACAGAAAAAAAAATAGGTTCATGAACCGTAAAGTTATTCACCTCGATATCCCAGTTGTGTTGTTCGAGAACAATTCTACACTTTTCAATATCGTCATAACCCGTTATATCCTGCAAGGAGAAAACACAATAAGTATTCCCTACATTTTCACCAGACAAAGGAATACAACGATCATTGCAACCTGAAACTGGGCTAAAATCTCTGTTTGAATGGCAGAGCTACTGTATCCTTCCGCCATCTTGCCTAAATTACCCACACTTCCCCACAAGATGGAGTTTCTTTTAGCCTCGATCCCAAGATCGTTCTCTATCAGGGTAGGCATCTTATGGGGGCAAGTTAACGTTACGAAGCTCGCAATCGCTTATTCCAATGACCATGTTTGATTTGGAGGTAGAATGAATGGAGAGGGAAGGGGTGGGAAAAGACGATAAGGTGGCGAAATATTCATTGCCCCACCTCTACCAACTCCTTCTTTTTGACCGTCACTCACCCCCTTGGTACAGATTTCTTTCTCTCCCCAGCCCTCCGCTGTTGTAAAAATTAAAGATGGCTGCCACAGTTCTTACCAAGTTAATTCAGAGCACTCGCCCGGTCACTCGTCTGCCACCATTACGCCTGCTCTGCGGGCTAAAGTCGCCTAGGTAAGTTAGCACCTTCGGTGCTCGCCAATAACGCGCGTAATACGTGTGAAAAAGACCGCCCGTTGAATAACCGAATCACCGTCTGTCGAAGGAAAGTTTTGGAAACCAGCCTAGATAATAATTTCTCCAAAACCCGTACGTTTCGAGAATGTTTCATTTTTGGCGACAAAAATTACTTCCTAGAAACACTATCAAAAAATGGTAGTTTTCCGTTCTTCTAGAGAATCAGTATACCCTACTTATGCCGAGCGTGCATACCATCGCGAGACGTGCCAGCCTAAAAAAGATTGGACCATACTTCAAGGGATACTGGACAACGGCACTATGGAAATATCAGCAAAGGGTAACTTATAAATAGGCTACCCCGTCGCAAGGATCATGTGTAAAACAATTAAGGAAAGGTGAAATATCGGACTGGTCAGTGGAGCTTGAGAGAGACAAAAGGAGATCTTGCCCTTCTCGATTGTATAATTTTTCCTTACTCTCCATTTTATCACCCAGGCAAGGGCTTCTTGACACAATGATTTCATAGCTGGTGCTCAAAGATTATACAGCTCTGCTCTCATGACTTAGGGATGGGTTTCACGTCAGTTTATGTCTGCCACGAGTCTCTCACGCTAGGACAAAATTGTTTTCGCTATTGTAAATACGACTGAACGAAAAATGCGTAGGAAAGGAGTAAAAAAGAAACATACTGATGTGGTGAAACAGACCAAACCCATACGATAGAAAAACGCTAAAGGAAAATTGGGAGAGGTATTGCACTTACCCAAAGTGACGTCTGTCTGAACCAGAGGGGCTGCTTATACCTTAATATTCAAATTCAATCAGCAAACAACTACTCTCCTATAAACTGCTGAAGAGCACTGCTGAAGAGCAAGAGAGTTGGGTTTTACCTCGCTACTTTTACCTATGAGAAATTAATTTCGAGAAACGCGACAACCGAGACGCATAAAATCACGAAAAGAGGCGACAAGGTTTGGTATGGTAGCATTATTTAATCTTTCCAATCTCTAAGTCTGTGCTGAAAGATCAAGATATTTCTGTGTATACTGTCGACTATTGTAAATTTGAAAGATTAAAACTATACAGGTTTGTTAGCATTGTTTCAAGATAATTAAATGCGCTAGCAGTGAAGAAATGCGGCGAGATTTTCATTAATATCTACATTACTGTCCTAATATCCAAATATGAATGTTTCTTCATTCTTCTTGTTAAATAACGCCAAATTGATCTTTTGGAAAGTTTTTTGTGCATTTAATTGTTGTGAGCAGGGGTTTTCTCCGCTCTCTATTGACCCCATTGTCCCCTTTGACCCAAGTTCCAGGGACCACTTCCAAATAAGGATATGTCGTTCTTTTAAATAAATAGTGCGGGGGGTCTGGGTGCGTGCGCACTCAACATGGCTGGTGCCGAGCACGGGAACACCGAGGCTGATGTAGGAGAAGGAAGAATGGCTGCTAGTGAGGGAGCGAACGGAGGGGAATATGCGGATGAAGGACAAGATGGTCGAGGTAAAAAAATATTTACGAAGCCACTCATATTTGTATCGTATTTTCTAGGGGGTTCAGCCTGGAGCGGTCGCGAAGAGACGGAGAAAAAAATTGTTTTTAAGATGCATATCCTGACAGCTTTCGAAGGCCCTTCAACCTCCGGTCGCTAAGTCTTCCCCTTTGTGCCGCTTATTTTTTTCACCAAATGTTTCTGACATTGAGTTTTTCTTCCGCCAGGCGACACTGAACTTTTCAGCAAGTCGCTGAAAATCCAATCTAAACGTTTTTACGTGGATGTGAAGCAAAATCGTCGTGGCAAGTTCATCAAAATTGCAGAGGTTAGTCGTGAAACAATAAAATCCTCTAGCCGGCAGCGAAGGAAGACATTTGCACCTTCGCTGAAGCTTTACCGAGCCGCGGGTTTTAACTAGGTAATGTCCTCTTCTCGGGAAAACCGTAAACAAGCTAACGTGATGGTTTGAGTGGGCTGTCTTTGGCTGTCTCTGCATTTATTTATTACAACTGGATTGGCGCAACGGAAAGGTGTGAAGCGGTGGAGAGTAAAATATCCGCGAGAGAAAAAAGCCCAAACCTAGCAGGGTGTCTCTACCACTCTCTCGGTTTTTAGAACACCTTACATGCAATTATTAAGCGTTCACTTAAGTAAGCCTGTCATGAGTTGATAATTTTCGAATCCGTCAACAGTCTTGCGAATTCGCGGACAATTTTTTTTGGTCGAGTTGAATTTAAATGGCCGGGACTTCCTGTAGAGTCATAAATAAGGTATGCAGACAAAATGTACTGCTATTTGTTACTCGTGCTATGAAGATTTGCTGTTTCTTGCATTCACACTCAATTTCTGTTCGGAACAAAAACTTTTGTATCCAGTCTTCAAGTGCAGGAAATATTTTATTCTCGAAAAGAAAGACAGTGTTTTGATATTACGATAAAAATCACCGATTATCAATTATTCAGCTGTATTGGCAGGCCGCTAGCATGTTCTGCTATTGTAGTTAGCATTTCCACGTTTTTATTTGTCCACTTTAAGAACCAAATCAGCAAGTTCTTTTGAACTATCTTTTTCTGAAATAAAAAGCACGAAAATAAAGTAAGAAAATCAGGTTGACTGTTTTGATTTAGATATGTTTTTTCATGCATAAAATCTTGCCGGCTGACAAAACGTTTTCAGGAACTAATTATGTAAATTTTTTTGCTATTGTGATTTTCCTGAATTCTTAGGGTTGTCGTATTTTGGTACAAACCAGGAGTGAAATATGTTCTCTTGCCGTCATCCACAATAACTGTTTACTTTGATTGAGGCTGTCTTCGTTGGTCGATCATCAACAAGTTATGTTACGACAAAATATTAGCTCGTACAATTTGCACGCTTTTATAATTTGACATGCTACGATTTCATTTTTTTTTTGTATTGTCGTCTGAAGTTTTGATTTTAGTGTTTGCCTGTTGGAAAGAAGGCCAAAATCGATTTATCTACAGAGATAAAATGGCATTTTACAGAAAATAAAAATCCAGATTCTGGTAAACAGTTGTGTAATGCCTTCACTGCATAGCGAAACTGATATGAATATTATGTTAGAGGTTTACGTCCATTGCTCATTTTTCCGTTCAAATAATCAGATGAAAGGAATTGCCTTATTTTCTGATAGGTTAGGCTCAGTCAAATCAAATGTAATCAGTCAATTGTAATTTGTCAAAGTTTCGCATTCATCTAGACAGCTTTCACATAATCATCATTGCTAAGATATTCAAGTCTGTGTTATGGATTGTCTGGAACTTAAGGTAAAAGAACAAAGGAAAAGAACCATAAAGGATTATGTATTAAATTATTCATGAGTGTTTACAATATGACTAGTATATTGAAACACCTGAAGGAATTGTTTTAGACATTTAATCTGCTACAAGCTTGTGTGGCCAAATTTATTGCATAGCTTTACCTTTACTTTGTGGCATATTAGAAGATATTTAAATTTTCCATGCTAAATTGTTCCTTTTTTTTTTTTTTTGAGTGAGCCCTCTTGCCTTAATTGTAAACTCATTGAACTTCCCTTGTACATTGGTTTCAATGAAAAAAAAAATTGAATTTTTTGTCTTGAAGGTACCCAAGTGATAGAACTGGGGCTATGTATGTGTATGCATTTTCTCAGGTGTTGTGTGCTAGTGATCTGAGCGGGGTGATACTGATTAAGACAACAATTGTCTAAACTATCACATGTGTGTATGTCTTCAATTCTAGGTGACTAATAGTGCATATTTATCAAATCTTTGGCACTTGGTGTGAAGAATAAATTTCTGTGCCTTATGAAAACCATGTTTGAGGGATATGTTGAGAGTTTTTGATACAGGAAAATGCATGACAACTGTGCAAAGCTGCTGGGGTTAGAGCATTGTTTTGAAGGAAAGGTTGGATCTATAAAATAAGTATTGTCATGATAATCATCTATCAGACTGTAAAGATCAAGAGCATAAAGCTACATGATGCTTACTCATACTTGTAAGGACAAAAATAGAAATAATTATATCAAGATGTCATTAGAAATTGAAAGGATGCTTTCCTCTGACAGAGTTTTTTTATGAACTGTTTTAGCAGGAGTACATGTACATGTAATTCAGGTTATTGAGTTTTATTCAGAGAATTGTATATACATATAGTTGCTGGAGAAATCTCCAGGCTTTAATTTACTGGTTGGTCACTGCCCACACACTGTAAATATTCTTGTAACAGAGGTCATTAATACTTGGTGTCCAGATATATTGGTGTCTTGGTAACTTCAGTCTTTTTGAGTTTTTTATTTTTTTTTTTTATCTAAGAAAAAGTTATATTAGCTTGTAGAGTGGTATGTTGCTCGCACCAATCAGATCACCACATTAGGTTATGTATCTCGCACCAATCAGATTGCTGCATTAGGGTATGTATCTCACAGCAATGATGTCACAGAATTTGGATATCATGCACCAGTCATAGCATTTGGGGTTTTTTTTTTCAATGATGTCATGGAATCAAGGGGCTGTGCACAAAAAATGACATTAACCAGAAATTTTGGACCCATTTGATAAGTGTTATGATTGTGGCCTTTGCAAGAGCCTCGTCAAGTGAGGTCAAGATTTATTGCAATATGAAAGGTTTGCATTTAATTTTATTTTATTACTTTTAAACATTTTTTCCTGCTCCTTTTCCCACAACACACATGCCAAACAACTGACATTCCATCATGTACTATGAAAACAACGTCCAAAGTCCAATCAGAACATACCTAATCATTGTACTACATGAACATTAGGCAATTTTTCAAGTGCTTGAATGGTATTGCACCAATCAAATTCCATTTAGCTAAATTAGACTTTGCTCCATCACATGCCATTTCCTTGTAAACAACCTGCATTTTATTACGTATTCTAACTGCCCTATCCAACTCCACTGAAAAAAATTCACATGAAACTTTATACTGCTGATAGAGAATTTTCCATGCATTTTTCCATGTTTTGACTTTTTCTACAAATAAATTCACTTTTAGCTACCTTGGGATTAAACCAATAGCATGTTAATTCCTTTTAAACAACCTGCATGTGATCATGTATTTCACACAGAGGGCAAAGTCCAGATAGGCAACAACTACAATGAGAACTACGGGTTCTACCAGTAACTGTGTTATCCAATAAAGTCATTATTAATATTATTATTATTATTATTATTAATCAAGGAGCCCTATTTGAAATATTATCCTTTTCTCTTGCTCAGTGTATCTTCCATTATATGAGACTAAAATGTATCTTTGGTTAGGGTCTATTGGAGATACATCAGTTTCAGTCTGCTTTTTGCAATGAAATTACATGGAATTATAATTTTGAGGTGATTAACTAGAGACAAATAATTTTGATTTTGTTTCTGCTGAGGAACGGCTGTAAGCATAGTCTCTTTTGTAATTGTTATTTGGTCACGTCATGCAATAGCTCTTAAAGAGGGCTCTGTGAGACGAGACCAAACATTGGCTGCAAAGGAGACTACAGTAAGTGCGGCACTGATGCATTTTATTTTTGCGCAGAAATAGTTTAAAAACAGAGACAATAGACCAGATAATACCTGTGTGGGTTTAGATTGTTTTTTCTCTTTCTCTTGAAGTGAAGTAATGCAATATTTTTGTTCTTTTGAAAGTTGTGAAAACATTGGGAACACAAAGTGTCCCATTTTGACCTACCCAGCCAAAAAATAACTCTTGTATGCTATGCATACCTAAAGTATGTTTAAAATGATACCTTTATCATTTTTTGTTGCTTGTTTTCTATTCAGGTTATTTTCTCTATCATGTTCCTGTTACTTTCTTGGCTTTGAATGTTTTTGACACCAATTTGTCCTCTGATTGTGACAAACAACCGTAAAATTGGAATTTTACCGACTTGTATCGGCACCTTCTCAATTCTTACCTAGATATTTATAGTAAAAATTACGAGGCTTTAAATGCACATGCACATATTAAAGTTTGAGGAAAAAGTAGTGTCATCTTTCCCATGTAAATGCTGCCGCTTATTGTTGGCTCCTATGCTTGAAAACATTAAGTTAGTTTTTTCCATTTTTAAAAGTCTCTGCTATGTTCAAAAGTCCTGTTAAGAAAAAAGCAGTTGGTGAATTAAATTAGGGGTGGAATAGTAAGTATTCCAGGAACATAGTGACAAAGGATTGGATTGATTGCTAAGAAATTAAGCTACTGGCTGAAATTTCAAGTAAGGTAGCATAAAGGTGGCACCCTAAAGAAGGTGCTTTGTGTGCAATTGAGAAACCCAGCCTGCCAATGACATTTCATACCCAGCTTCCTGTTCAAAAAAAGGTGAATGTAAGAAGTAAAAAAAAAATGACTACAAACAAGCACTCAGGGCAACATATTATTTCAATTCTGTTACTTTTGGTAGCATAATGTATGCTCAGTTTAATTTATATGAGTACCAAGGCCTGCATATCCCTCACATCTTATATTTTGATAGGTTTCTGTCAACCGCTCTGGTAAGAGCAAGGTGATATTCACTATGGGTGTGGCGCGGGATTTCTGTACCAAGCTGACGTCCTTTGCAAATTTTCTTGCTCAGGGTAAGGGATGTCTTTTCGCAAATGACTTTTCCTTGGACTGTGAAATAAAGATTGGGAGTATTCTAATGGCAATCGTCGAACTTTTTTTTGCATGACAAAATTTGGGGAAAAGATTTTCAAAGTATTGATTAGTTTCTTCTGGACTGGAAGAATTTATTTGCGGGGCTTATCACTTTTCTTTTCTTTTTAAATTTTATCTATTTTTATTTGACTTTTCTTCTGTTATCTTGATTTCAGCACCAAAACGTGATGAGGAATCAGAGGAATCTGGCAATTTGATGAGGTACATGTAGAAGGAGTGGTTAACAACTGCTTCACTAAGTAGAGGTTGGATGCCTGAAACACAAAGGAGCTTCCACTATTGGCAGCAGCCAGCTCCTAGATGGAGACTTCTCCCATGGCTGTCAAATCCTGGCAACCCAGTTAAGAGCCTATGGCACCCGTCACACTGAATAAACAGTGGGAAGAGGGAGGGAAAGGGTGGGGAAAACTGCTGGGATGACAAGCTGATACTCTTCACTACACTGCAAGTTCACACTCAGAGAACATGCAATAACACCTCAAACAAACAGCACATGAAATTCTGACATGTGCACATATGCAAAAAACCTCTGACTATCACAGAACACTGATGTTCTTTTTTGTTAACTCTGTTAAATTGCATTTATTTTATATCATTATTCTGTCTGAATAGCTTTTGTCACTCAAATAGTTTCATTATTGCTCCAGAATGTGTTTTCCAATAACCACATTTTTGTTTGCCAAGCTCTGTGAATTCCTTGAACTCCCTCTCTCTGAACCCCTTTGATTATTCCACTTTTGTCTGGAATATTATATTCAGGACACACAATGGGCTGCAGGTTAATGTGAAAAACTGCATGGACCAAGCCACTACTGTATTTTGTTTTGTTTGACATGGAAAATTACAGTGTATTGTGAAAATTTTTTGACAGAATATTTTTAATCTCAACATGTCAGAAATTCAGACTATTCGAAATTAGTGATAGTAGTTTGTTTTGGAAGCAGCACATGCAAAGCACTTTTAACAGTGATGTGTTGCAGCAATTTGCTGCCTGAAGTGTGTCTTGGGCCATGAGAATTAAATTACAATAGTCACCAGTGCCTTGAAGGGTTTCAATATTTTCCAGAACCAAGTGATTTTCATAATCAACTTCATTAATCAGACATTACATTTTTTGGTTGTATTTTGTAGTGAAAGTATCAGAGGTCCAAATAACAGAATGTATTATCTGGACCTTAAAGAAAACAACAGAGGAAAGTTCCTCAAGGTCTGTGTTGGGACTTGCTTTTAATTCTTTCCAATTTCTTCTAAATGATTAAGTTGTTTCATAGGTATTCATGTAGTGCAACATCCTCTTAAATCACACGATACTTTATTTTGAGGAACAAGTCGTGACTGTAATGTATTCCTTGACATTTTTCACAGACCTTTGATACTCATATTAGGATTTCACCATTAGTGTGCAATACTACTCAACAGTTAGAAGGGGCACCAAGGTTTTCTTTTGGTAATGTTGTTTTAAGAGAATTTTGTAGAGAAGCATGGGAATAACTCAGGCAATGGACATTTAGCAAGAGATATCTGCAGAGCAGCCTGTTAATGTTCTAATCA